>NC_057802.1:577808017-578108017 GCF_018294505.1 Triticum aestivum
TGTGTTTCTATTGGGTGAAACCTGTGTTTTTTATTTTCTGTTCGGAACATTCGACTGAACCATTTGTGTGCCTGTGCTTGCACGATCCACATCTGCATGTATTTTACTAGCAGTATATGCACGCGCCTATCTGAAGTTCCAACAAATCTGCAATGTGGATTTCTCCTTGGTTACTTATGGTGCATAAATACATAGCATCAATTGTTACTTCTACTTGCCATAAGATCACATATAAAGTGCTCCACATTACATTAGCAAGCAATCCACTAGTAGTACTAGTATAGATATGTGTGCCCTTTTCTGTAGTTGGATGAAGTACGTTTTCCTCTTCTGTAACATTTAGCTGGGACACTCACATGTATGTCCTTCAACATGGCATTGCAGGCAGCATGAGCTACCAAATGTCGTCGAAATGTACTTTGATCGCGCAGGCCTCCGCTTCTTCTCCAGCCAATATTGTCAAGCACACTGCTTTGCCGTGCCGTTTGATCCGTCTCCGTCCTGCAACGAGATGAAGCAAATCAACCGACTCTTCTAACTTTATACAGGGGAGCAAATCATATGTTGATGTTTTCTTTTGTTACCGTGCAACGAAATTGTATGAAGTGACGCATACAAAGACGATGATCTCATAGACCGATTATCATAGCAGTGTTTTGTTATGTTGCCCCTCAGTTAATCCATGGTTACTCTTTTTTTTTGAACGGTGCGTGAGAGTACTCTTGTTATGATCAAAGCTACACGCATTTATTTTTCTGTCAGCTGTATTAGTGCTGTAGTGCTGTAGATGTCGATGATGCTAGCCAATCGGTTTCGGCCGCAGTTTCGACGGAAATCTAACTGAAGCTGTAAGGCTGAAGCCACGCCAAATTCAGTCAGACAGATTATTTAGCGATGCCTCAGTTTGTGCAGCGTTTGTTATACATGGACACATTCGGGTGTAAATTAGTGGGCGTTGTTGTGAGGTATTCCGATTTGTCACCACACGTTCCAGAAATCATCTGGTCAGGTCCTCTGCTGTCTGTAGCAACTTCTGCGTGGAAATGATCCTCCAGTGAAAGCGAAATCACGCACGATGAGACCAGGAGATCTATCAGACCTCAACTTAGTTGTTCATGTTTGTCTTAGCTGGATGACACATGGGGCCATACCGGGCAGAGGACCCACATGGCAGCAGCTCTGTGCCGGCACGTGATCTGTCGGATCCGTTAACAGGCCCTCTGCTCCCGGCGTCTATTTCTACAGCGTTTGGAGAAGGGGGAGTCTGTCAGTCAGAGACAGAGGTCGAGCCGTGGAGTAGATCTCGCGGCGCCGGACTCCGGCGACCTCCTCGTCGTTGAGTACGTGCAGCAGCCCGGAGAGGTGCCCAAGGCTGGATCTCGCAGAACAAGGACATGAGGTATATTTCGTTTCTTCCTGATCTGGATCCGATGAACTTAAACGAGGTGGTGTGCATCTTCAGTTCAAATTTCTGGTCTTCTTCCGTTCTAGGTTGTTTAATCTAGTTTCCTCAAGTACCGGCCAGGCAGCCACTGTGCGCATCTTAATCCTTCAGTGCAAATCCTTGATTATCCATGTTAGATTTACTCCTAAGGTCTGCTTTAGTGAGGCCATTCGTTGCCAGATAATTAGCACATGATTCACTACTGACCTCTCTTTGTGAAGAAACAGATGCATCTTGATTTGTTTGCCAACTAAACGGTACAAAAAGTTCATAAGGTCAGCCTAGGATGGAAGTCAAAACTAAACTGTGTGTGGACTTGAAACAGATGCTAGTGCGGAAGAAATGAAGAGGATATTGTTATTTAGCCATTGCCATCTTAAGTGCAAATCAGTTGCGATTCACTCTAGATTCTGCTTATTTTTTGCCTTGATAAATAGCTCATTATTCATTGTTATCTTCTCTTTATGAGTAAATAGTATACTCATGTTGACTTTCCTGCCAACTAATTGTTTCAAAATCTTCGCATGCATAGGTACTTGGGCATGGAATGGGAATCACAATTGTTCTGGTGGAAATGAAGAATGTCCTGTTATTTGGCTGCTACCATCGATGTTCTTTCAGATTGAACATTGCCATGATCGTTTCTCTACGCAACGAATATATTAGATCAAGCATCATGTCATGGACACCATAAGACTTTTCTGCGTTGATAGTGATGTCTACGGGTTGGATTGTGCTTCTGTTTATCAGCTCACTGAAGTAACTCTCCTAGCTCAAATGGGTTAATCTTCTGGATATATGCTTACGTATAATAAATGATGTGAAGATAGATCATAGGACAAAACCATAATCTTTAGTCTTAAGCAAGTTAGGGTAAACTAGAGAAGTAGAGATAGAACACAACAGAAGCCACACACACAAATGACATGGAAAGCAGCAAAGAAATAGTAAAAGAAGCTCTTGACTTGTAGATTATGTCAAAGTGATAATCTAGAGTCAAGCTTCTTTTACTATTAGTTTCGATCTACCTTGTCATCTATAGGATTAGTTATTATATCTAAGTATGTTTTCAGAAGATTAGAAGATTAAGCAAGGTCACTTGATAGGTAAACTGATAGCCGAATGTTTTGTTTATCATGGAAAACCAGAGATTAGCCTATTTAAGCTCGGTGATAGAGTTACTCAATGAGATCATAAATAGAAGCATGATTCAACCAATAGACATCAATTTGATGAATGAATGAAAAATCTTATTGTGTTATGATATGATGATTGATCCAATATGTTTTTGCCAAGTGAAGAAAAACACTAACATTGCACTGAGTGAAAGCGATCTATACAAAGGCAAGATTTGAATATTATCCACCCGAAAGAGAATGTCAGATATGACCACCATCAGAAGAAGCAACAATGCCACAAGTGAGCTCTCTTGTATATCCACGTGCTATTGTCGATTCAGTGTCGCGTATGTTGAGCGTTTATGTTCTACATGTGTTAGATTTAGAATAGTGTGGTGAGCACTTCCATTCTTGCCAATTGAGATGGTGAGGCTCAGGAACACTGCATTTGCCATGGTGTTTTGATTTGTCTTCTGCAGCAACATGAAACTCTCATTGTAATTGTACCCACTTATGCCTGAATACTGCTATTACTTCAGTTAGACTCAAGAAGCACCAAGTTTCTGCAGCGCTCCTGCATTTTGCTAATGATGAACTTCCTTCTCCATTTCTTTCTTTTGTAAGGAAGAGTTATGTACTAATGATGTATGACTGGCTGGTTAATTATCTGTCAATTCAACAACCAGTTTGTATGCTGGCCAGTGCAATTTGGCCGTATGAACCATTAGTTATTATATATGTACTGATGTCTGGTTTGCCTGCTCTCCTGCATTCTTCATTACACTCCATTGTTTGTAATAACTTTATTTCAGACTCGCAACCTAAAATGTCGCATTCAGTTTGTCCTATGCTCTGAAGTTCCATCTTCTATTTGTCATTTTGATCAAATAAACAGAGAAGTCAGCAGTGTCATTTTGATGTAACCGCTTAGGACCTGTATTGAGTACATCTTTCTGTTGGAGTACAACTGGAACTTGACTTGCCATTTCGTCTCGTGGGTACCTTCGCTGTCATTCACTCTGTAGTGGAAGTATTGGCCCTCAACTGATGCAACGCTTTCTGGATGAAAGAATGATTGATGTGCCCTCAACTCAACTGGCTCTTCGATCTCTATACAGGGGTAGAAATCATGTGATGTTTTATTTTGCTATTTTGCGACCAAATCGTATGGTGCCGCAGACAAATAAGACCTGTCTACTAGCAACTTGATATGATAAATTCATAGCTGTAGATGCCGATGATGCAAACCGTGTCATTCACAGTCGTTGTTTCCCCAGATATATCTAAATTGAAGTCTGTTTAATTTGCACAAGAGAATGAGCATCAGTGAGTGACCATGGGCAAGAGAATGAGCGGCGGCCGTAGGCAATCCGAGTGTCTTCTTTGCAAGCGCCATTTTCTTCCTGGACACATGAGGAATTGATCTTAATTATCACAGCAACCATATATATACATGGAATGGGTAAAATGGGTACGCATGGTGGTGCGTGGCGTGGTGCCTAATTTGATTAATCCCACAAACAGAGGTGTCAGTCTTTCTGTCTAATGCAAACTAATGCATCTGCTCAGAGGCATCTCTCTAGGTAATGCAAACCAAGCAGTTTATAGTAACTAAACTAGTGCACATGCTCAGAGGCATAGATTAATTTGATCGTCTCAGGCACATAGTACCATTTCACAAGCGCCAAAGAAACGGGCGGGAGTTTGAATATTGCGTGAGTGGAGTAATTAACTAGAGTTGCTCACACGTACAAATGGTCTCGATCAGGGAGCAAGCGAGGAATCTCTCCTCACATTTTTCTTGGGCACGACAGCACGCGAGTAAAGTGCGCGCATGGAGACAGGTGATGCAGTGTAATTTAACAGGTCACTGCAGTCGAAGCGGCATCCAAGGAAACTTTTCTCCCATCTCAAGATCGCATCGACCGACCTTCATCCTTATGACATGACACTTGGTACCGTGTGTACCACCTAGCTTAAACACACAAATGGGTGTTAGTTAGTGTTGAGCACATGGCTTAGGGAGCAGCAGGAATCTCTCTCATTTTTCTAAATCAACGCTAGGTTGGTGATTGGTGGGGCGGTATAATTAGTTTATAACCCAGCCAGTTCAGTCCGAGCGGCATCTCCGAGGCCATTTTCTCCCGTCTCAAGTTTGCATCTGGGCCTTGTGAGACTATCATTATCTACTAGTACCACAACCGCTGATGCATGGGACCCAGCTGTCTGACAGGCCCGCAAGCCAGCCGGCCTACGCCATTATGGTCGTATCCAATCTTGGATCTCATCATTAAATTAGAATTATGTACTCCCCAACTCTGGTTTCTATACCAGTCTAGTTTCTTCTCTAGGACATGATAATTGGCCAGAGTGCCTCCGGAGCAACAACGTAGCACTTCCAGCTCTCTTACACACAAAACACCACGAGAGAGGTCGAGCCATGGAGATCGCCATGGGGGCCATTGGCCCTCTCCTCCCGAAGCTCGGTGAGCTGCTCATGGGCAAGCTCACCATGGAGAAACAAGTAAGGAAAGGTATCGAGTCTCTCGTAACAGAGCTGAAATTGATGCATGCTGTCCTTAGCAAGGTGTCGAAAGTGCCCGCAGACCAGCTGGAAGAAGGGGTCAAGATCTGGGCAGGAAATGTCAAGGAGTTGTCCTACCAAATGGAGGACATCGTTGATGCCTTCATGGTGCGTGTGGGGGATGGTGGCGAGTCCACCAACCCGAAGAACAGAGTCAAGAAGATACTGAAGAAGGTCAAAAGATTATTCAAGAATGGCAAGGATCTCCATCGAATATCCGATGCCCTGGAAGAAGTGGTTCTTCAAGCTAAGCAGTTGGCCAAGCTACGTCAAAGGTACGAGCAAGAGATGCGGGACACTAGTGCTAATACTAGTGTTGACCCTCGCATGATGGCCTTGTACACAGATGTGACAGATCTCGTCGGCATTGAAGAAACACGAGACAAGTTGATCAACATGTTGACTGAAGACGATGATTGGTCGAAGCATCCATTGAAGACGATCTCTATTGTTGGATTTGGTGGGTTAGGCAAGACAACTCTTGCCAAAGCAGCATATGACAAGATTAAAGTGCAATTTGATTGTGGTGCTTTTGTCTCGGTTTCACAAAACCCTGAAATGAAAAAGGTTTTGAAGGATATTCTCTATGGACTTGACAAGGTCAAGTACGAAAACATACATAATGCAGCGAGGGACGAAAAGTATCTCATTGACGATATAATTGAATTCCTTAATGACAAGAGGTACGTACATATGCTTTTTTTTCTTTTACAACCCAATTTTCATTTCATCTAGTAAAATAATGACATCGTCTTGGTATACTAGTGCATATGCATCTTGATAGCATATTGTTAATTTATACTTTTCATGTAAATTCCTATAGTTATTATATAAATCATATCATGTAATAATTATGGAGTGCATATTTTTTTAAGGTAATTGAAAACTTCTTATTCTAAGTTGACGATCTCAATTATGGAGTTTGCTTAGAAGTAATTTATCCAAACTAATATAATAATATATTATTTTATTATCCTCATTGTATTGATCTATTAACTAATTATTAAATGCATTCATAAAGGTACCTCATCGTAATCGATGATATATGGAATGAAAAAGCATGGGAGTTACTTAAGTGTGCCTTTTCCAAGAAGAGCCTCGGAAGCCGACTAATCACGACAACCCGCAATGTTAGTGTCTCTGAAGCATGTTGCTCTTCTGAGGGTGATATTTATAGAATGGAATCCCTTTCTGATGATGTATCAAGAACACTCTTCTGTAAAAGAGTATTTTCACAAGAAGAAGGCTGCCCTCAAGAATTATTGCAAGTATCCAATGAAATTTTGAAGAAATGTGGCGGTATACCGTTAGCTATTATTACTATAGCAAGTCTTCTAGCTAATAAGGGTCATATAAAAGCAAAGGATGAATGGTATGCTTTGCTCAGTTCCATTGGTCATGGACTCACAGAAGATCGCAGTTTGGAGCAGATGAAAAAGATATTATTATTCAGCTATTATGATCTACCTTCATATCTGAAACCTTGTCTATTATATCTTAGCATCTTCCCAGAAGATTATGAGATTCGGAGAGATAGACTAATATGGAGATGGATATCAGAAGGCTTTATTTATAGTGAAAAGCAAGATATTAGCTTATATGAGATCGGTGACAGCTACTTCAATGAGCTAGTAAATAGAAGTATGATCCAGCCAATGGGCATTGATGGTGAAGAAAAGGTATTGGCTTGCCGTGTACATGACATGGTGCTTGACCTCGTATGCTCATTATCAGTTGAAGAAAACTTTGTCACAATACTAGATGACACCAGAAGAAAAATACCTAACTCAGAGATCAAGGTTCGCAGATTGTCCATTCAAAATACCAAGATAGATGTGGATACCACTAGGATGGAGCATATGAGATCTCTTACTGTTTTCACAAGTGATGTTGTTGGGAAAGTGTTGGATATTTCAAGCTTTCAAGTTCTGCGCGTGTTGGATTTAGAAGGTTGTCGTGATGTCTCAGATGTCGGGTATGTGGGGAATCTGTTGCATTTGAGGTACTTGGGGCTAAGAGGTACTCGTGTTAAGGACCTCCCCATGGAAATAGGGAAGCTGCAGTTTTGCTTACCTTGGACTTAAGAGGTTCTAATATAAAACTACTGCCATCGAGTGTTGTTCAACTAAGACGTCTAATGTGCCTGTATGTTGATTATGATATGAAGCTGCCATCTGGGATTGGCAACCTGACTTCCCTAGAAGTGCTAGATAACCTGGGGTTATCTGACGCGGACCTTGATTTTGTGAAAGAATTGGGCCATCTGACCAAGCTCAGGGTGCTTGGGATTGACTGTAGTGATTTTGATGAGAGCCTGGGTAAAGCTTTGGAGGAATCCATTAGTAATATATACAAACTGGAAAGTCTAGATGTATATGTCAGTCATGGACACATCAATTGCCTGAGAGATGATTGGGTGCCTCCTCCACAACTCCGTAGATTGGCTTTCCCGTCAATTGGAAGTTGGTTCAAGACATTGCCGTCATGGATTAATCCTTCATCGCTTCCTCTCCTCTCCTATCTGGAAATAACGCTGTTTGAAGTGCGATCGGAGGTCATCCAACTTCTAGGGACTCTGCCTGCTCTTGTTTTTCTTGAGATACGGGATTATTCCATGGACAATGAAGCGCATGAGGTGGAAGCGCCCGTCCTTTCCTCTGGTGCTGCGTTATTCCCATGTGCGACGGAGTGCCGCTTCATTGGTATTGGTGCCGTGCCGTCTATGTTTCCACAAGGAGCTGCGCCAAGGCTTAAACGCCTTGGGTTCGCCTTACCAGCCAAGTGGATCTCCCGTGAAAACTTTGATTTGGGCATGCGGCACCTCCCTTCCCTCCAGCGAGTCAACGTTGAATTTATCAGGAAGGGAACTAGCCATCAGGAGATGGAAGAAGCCAAGGCAGCGCTGAGGGCCGCAGCGGAGGACCACCCCAACCGTCCCGTCCTTAAGATATGGTCCCGCCCTTAAATTCTGGTGAAACATGAAGAAAAGGTTCGCTCCCATCTCGTCCACGGCCGGGCTACGTATATTCGTTCCAGTTCCTTTGTTCTCTCTACAAGGTTCAGTATTCATCCTTCCTTCTTCACTTTTCCTTTTTCAGGTGGAGGAGGGCTTGATTAATCAGATCCTTTACGCAGGTACTACTTACTCCATCAATTAATTACTAGCGCCGAACTATTCTTTCATCATTTCTTTAGCCTGCCTACATCAATCAGGTCCCTAAAGCCTGGCATTACTGCTGATTTAAAGAGTCAAGAATATTGCAATGTGAATTCCGCTGTGGTTACTTATGCCGCAAAAATACGTAGTAGCAGAAGTGTTGTTATTTATGCATGCTACAAAATTACACGTAACCTGATCAAAATTAGTAACAGACAACCCAACAGTAATACTGAATTGCTGATGCACGTGCCTTTTTCTCTGTACTTGGATGAACTCTGCTTTCTTCCTTTCCGAAACATTTAACTGAAGCATTTCAATGTGTGTTTCTTCCAAATGGCATTGCAGGTCGCACAGTAGGAGCTAGCAGTTGTCGTCTCGTCGACATGGATTCGATCGTGGGTGCCTCCAACAACTCCTCCTGTACTCTACTGTTTGACCTGTCTCCCCTCTGCATCCAGATGAACCGCCTCATTCTGTCAGCTTATGTTTGGATTCTCTTCACGCTTCCGCCAACTCAAGAACCATTATGTTGAGGGCGCCCAGTGTGTTTCGCCCTCGATGAACCATTAATTATGATGTACTGCTTGGCTGCTTTGCTTGCTCTCATTTCGCATTGCACTGCTTTGTTTGGAGCAGCTCAATGTTTTGTTTCAGACTCGTAAACTATGATGCCCGGTTCAGTTTGCCGTATTGGTTTCATGATGAAATAAACATGCCTGTATTAAGTACATCTTTGTATTGGAGTAGAACTGGAATTTGAATATCTCTTGGATACTACGGTGTGCCTTTACTGTCATATACAGTACTACTCTGTAAGATTATTGTCCCTGAACTTATGCAATGATTTCTGGATGATATAAATAGTTCGGTATCCCTTAACTGACTACCTTAATTATACATGGAGCAAATAATAAGATTTTTCTTGCTCGCGATGATGCAAATCATACGATGTAATGCACATGAAGGCCCGCTTATTACCAACTCAATAAGTTCATGTAGACTGATATCATGACAGTATCTTGTTATGTTGCCCCCATCAGACTTGCTTTTGTTTGTGTGTGTGTGGTTACTCTTGTTGCGGTCGAGCTACAAGTGTTTGTTCGGTTGTTTCTGCTAGCATTTAGAGTTCATCTTCCTTCATTTTCCCCATTTCTGGTGGAGCGATTGAATCATCAAAATCCTGCATGAAGGTACTATTAATATTTTTCCAGCATCTATGTCCTTTAACCCGTTTAATATGGCTAGCAAGTTTGGTGCGTCAGAAAGGGCTTAGGTTTCCGTCCATTTAGAGTGGCAAGCAAATTGCAACGTGAATATAATTTCGCCCTGGTTATTTATGTATTACGGTGCATAGTTACATATACAACATGAATTGTTACCTCTGCCTGCCATGAGATTACACATATAACGTGCTTCAGATTAGCAAGCAGCCTGCTAGTTATATTGTTGCCCTTTTCTGCACTTGGATTGGATGAACTCTGTTTACTTCCAACTGAGATATTCACATGTATATATGTCCTTCCGCAGAGCTAACAAATTTCGCCGACATGGATTCGATCGTGTGTGCCTCCAGGCTCCAACTCTCGTCCTGATTCCGATCCAACCAGGACAGTCAAGACTCAACAACAATGCGTCTGCGTTTGCCTTGCCGTCTGATCCATCTTCCTTAAGCAACGAGAGGAAGCTCTTATTCTGTCCACCCATGTCTGAATCTTCTTCTTGCTGCTGTCGATTCATTCAACAACATTTAAGTTTCTTCCTAAGATTAGATCAGGGGTTTGTCTGCATTGTACTGCTGGCTTGTTTATGTACTTGAATCACTGGCTGCTCTGCTTTCTTCCTAGCAACTAAAGACCCAATTTAATTCGAGACTCACCAGCATTCAGTTGGTGAGATCTTCACCATCTGATTCTATCACTTGTTTTGTCTGTCTCCTTACATTTGTTACTCATGTCTTTCTCTTTGTTTAGAACTGAACTGGGACTTGCCTGAATCTTTGTATTAGCATCTTGGTTCTGCTTTTGTTTGACAAATGGCAGGAGCTCTGTGTTTTTTTTCTTTTGTTTGCTGACGCTCAGAAGCTCTGTTTTGCACTACACTAGTAGAAGAGTAGAGTGGACATGGTTGGAACTGCACTGTTCCATTACAAATCTGCTTCACCTGGACAATGTACTGTGTGAAGAACGCCCATTGATTCTGCCCGCAAGAATGAAATATCTCCGGTTGATATCAATACATGTGAACTGTGTACCAGGTTTGGTTGGATTACACAGATGTTGTTAGCCTTTTCCTTTGCTCGGTTGATAGTGCGTCCACAAGCTCCATAACCACATCGATAAACATCTGTGTACCAGGTTTGGTGCAACGAATTAGTTAGTACAACACACAACTAAACTGTAGAATAAGGAGAAGGGACTGACTACTAATCTCATTTTAATCATGTTCTTCTATAATATAAGCTTGTGTGCCGTAGTATCGTATCCAAACTATAGTAGAGTAATCACCTTTCTTGTTGAGCTATCGACATCGGCTGGTAATCGTAGCCGCATGCAGAGAATGCAAGGGATATCATTCTGCCGACAGTACCCTGACACACGAGCAAAGGTTTCTTGCTTCATGTATATTGTAATGCTGCCCTCTATGTATCCACTGGTCTTCCTCCCAGCCAGCACATCCATCAGTGTAGTCTTACCAGCAGCACTGACACCCATGAGAGCTATAATAAGCACACCTTACCTAAATGAACCACCGATACCCTTTTCAATAGTCCCAACCAGTTCTCTTTCACACCTTGTGCTTTGACTTCCTGTATTTTT
Organism: Triticum aestivum; assembly: GCF_018294505.1. NCBI lineage: Eukaryota > Viridiplantae > Streptophyta > Magnoliopsida > Poales > Poaceae > Triticum > Triticum aestivum. Next base: position 577,819,140 of record NC_057802.1, read on the forward strand.
ATCAGAAAAACTATTATAATATATCAAAGGGGTTATTTTTTAAGTCTGTTATATTACATACCATATTTCGATTGATGAATATAAAGCAAATACTTTGCCGAGTGTTGCTGTATTGCTACGCCCTGTCGGTGCCTCTTGTAGAATCTCACCAGTTAGATTAGCTTGTTTTATCTTCATCGTTTCCTCAGATATTGTTTGCTGATTGCTCTCAAATGCTGGAGGGAGGAAGCTTCGGTCCGAACCTGCATGATCTTGACCGCAGGCTGCTGGAGGAGAATGGATGGTCATCTCCACCCAGGCCATTGCCAAGGCATCACCATGCTGCCCAGTTCAGAATCCCAGATCGCTCTAGCCATTGACCTATGCATGTCCCTGTGCACAGATCGCCTGCCGCTGCATGTCCATGCGCAGATCGCTCTAGCCTTCGGACGTTGCATGAAGATCGCTGCTGAGTTGTTGTTCACCTCGCGCGCCGTTCAGCGCCTTGCGTAGAAGCCATCGCCCGGAGCCCCGCCGCCGCCGTCAGCCACACAGGCTTTGCCCGGCAGCGTCGTCCGGCGGCGGCGAGGGAAGCGAGAGAGGTGGGGAGGTCCCGAAGAAACTGGATCGGGAGCCGCCCGTGCCGTCCGTCCGGACGACGCGGGGGCGGTTGCGTCCAAACTATAGTTCTGCGTTTTTTTTCCTCTTTTGTGTGTGTTGGTGTTGGCTGTGTGCATCCTGGTTATGCAGAGGCCGGGTGTGTGCTCAATGTGTTTGTATCCCCTTGATGCTTCATTTTGAGTTAATAAAATCCACCCTTTGTCGAAAAAAAATGCTGGAGGGCCAAATGTATAGGGTGAAAATTAGACCTCCAGTTGTAATTGTAAGGACCCTTTCTGTTGGCATCCCAAGTAGTACAAGTTATAGTAACTCACGTTTGAGAAATGTGAGACAGGTACAATTTTTACCTCAGTAAACATTCCACGCCATTCCAGAACCAGCCTTACAATTCGGAAATAAGAAAACTCAATGGGCGTATGTACCCAGTGAATGTTGCAGCTTTCTTCGCATGCAGTACGTCTCCGTAACAAGGCATGCTCTTTTGAAGTTTAATTTTAGTTTGTAGTATGTGATATGTGATCCGTTTAACTCGAGCTGCAATTTTGCAGAGAGTTGCGTCAAGCAGGAATCTCTTTGGTTGATCATGATGTGAACGCTCTTGACATTGGTACGTACCATGCTCAGCTTTAAAACCCAACGCTCTTGACAGTGGCCAGTATTAAAGCTCTGGACCCCGCTGTATATATACAGCAGCATAGTGCAGAAGCCCACAGGCTGCAGCTGCACATGACCATGCCGGTTATGTCTCGGTCCGGTTGGTGGCTAAATTGAAGTCTTTTACTTCCTATGTTTGTTTTTATAAGACGTTCAGACAACTTGCTATGTGCTGTTTTAAACAGTGTCTGAAAGTCTAAAACGTCTTATAAAAATAAACAGAGATAGTGCCATTTATCTCTTCCTTACACCCAACAAACTATCATTAATTCTCAACTACCCAACAAACCACCATTAATCTCAAGCCAGCTACACACCTTCTCATCTTCTCCAGAACAACGAGAAAACACACCACGAGTAGAGACCTTCACAGAACAGCACGGAGATACCAGCTTTCTTCCTCCCCAGACTACCGCAATCTTACAAGGAGAGAGAGAGAGAGAGATATCTAGCCATGGACATTGCCATGGGGACTTGTGTTCTTTTGTTTCTTTCCACTTTCACTAGTAGAAAACAGGGCTTTGGTCACAGCTCAATGTGTACATTAGTCCCGGTTGCATTACGAACCTGGACTAATATGAGCATTAGTCCCGGTTCCAGCGGCTAGAGCGTCGGGAAGGCACTAGTCCCGGTTCAAATGAGCTCTTTAGTCCCGGTTTGAGATACGAACCGGGACTAAAGGGCGCGATCACTTTAGTCTCAGTTCGTATCTCAAACCGGGACTAAAGGGCCCATTTGAACCGGGACTAATGCCTTCCCAACGCCCTAGCCCCCCCCCCCCCCCCCCCGCGGTGTATCGCCATTTTAGTTTTGAACAAAAAAGATAAAAACTTCAAAAAATAAATCCTTTGAGATCTAGTTATATTACTACATCTACTAGTTAGGAAAATTAAAAAACTTAAATTTGGACATGTTTTGCAAAAAAGTGTTATGAAAAAGTAAAACGGCTATAACTTTTGCATATGATGTCAGAAAAAAACGTACAATATATCAAAATGTTCAGCACGAAAATCCGCATCCGATTTTGACCGCCGTAGGCCGTTTTGCAAATTTTTAGAATCCTCAAATTCTAAAAGGGAAAAAGTTATGCTCAAATTTCAGTTTTTTTAATTTTGGTTAAATCTGGTCAAACTACTTATTCAAGAAGTATTAGTATTACTAAATAATTATTCAAGAATATTAGTGTTACTAAATAGTTATTTCAGTTTTTTTGAATTTTGGTCAAATCTGGTCAAACTATGGTGAAACTATGGTCAAACTACTTATTCAAGAAATATTATTGTTACTAAATGATTATTGTTTTTTAGAATGATAGTTTCAAACTCAAACAGTGAAACGTGTGACTTCATGCTCAAGCTAAACTCCTGAGGGTTAATAGGATTGACATCTTACTATTGTCAGGAAAACAACAAGTGCAGACTTGGAAACTAGGGGGAATAGAACTCGGAAGTTAAGGGTGCTCAGGCTGGAGTAGTGACAGGCATAGTAGAAAACTGGGCTTCGGTCACAGGGCAATATCCACATTAGTCCCGGTTCAGTCACGAACCGGGACTAATGCGAGCATTGGTCCCGGTTCGTGCGGCCAGGGGCCTGCCGGGCCTCGTGGGGGCATTGGTCCCGGTTCGTCCGGCCCCTTTGGTCCCGGTTGGTGGGACAAACCGGGACCAATGGGCCACGCTCCTGGCCCACCACCCTTTAGTCCCGGTTCATACCACAAACCGGGACTAAAGGGCTGGTCCTAGTTGCGGCCAGTGTTTAGTCCCACCTCGCCAACCGAAGGGCGCTCACACCAGTTTATAAGCTCGTCCCTCTCTGCCTTGTTGAGCTCCTCTCAAAGTGAAAATAGATGCCCTTATACAGGGAATTTGACCTAAATTCACAGTAAATTTCTTTGAATTTCATAGAAATTTATTATGAATTTAGGTTGAATTTTCTCTATAGGCGCATCTATGTTCATTTTTTATAGTAAATAAAATAAATAAACCTTAATAAAAATAAACCTTAATAAATAAAATAAACTATAGTAACTAAAATAAATAAACCTTAATAAATTAAATAAAAATAGCAGCAGTAAAATAAATAAAAATAAAATAATTAAAGTAAAATACATAAGTAATTAGAAATAAAATAAATAAGTTTTTTGTTGTAAGTAGAAACAAAACAAAACAAATAAAGCAAAAGAGAAAACAAAAAACAGAGAAAAAATTATGCCACCTACTGGGCCACCACGGCCTGAATACGACTTGAAGCCCATCCGTGGGCCAGGATTCAGGCCCGCAGAAGGCCCAGAAGGCCCCACAGGCAAAGAGAACAGTTAGGCCCGAAAGCCTGCAGTTGAGAGGAGCTCGAGAGGGTGGGCGCAGCAGCGCTTATAAACCACTCTCGAGCCCTCTCAACTAGCGAGGTGGGACTAAACTTTTGACGCGGGGCAGCACAAGGCCTTTGGTCCCGGTTGGTGGCACCAACCGGGACTAAAGGGGGCATTGGTCCCGGTTCGTGGCACCAACCGGGACCAAAGTCCTTTAGTCCCGGTTGGTGCCACGAACCGGGACCAAAGAGTTCCCTATATATATCCCATCGCCACAGTAGAGCACTCCACAGTGCTCTGTTTTTTCTGGCCGGCGAGGGGAGGGCATTTGGGTGCTCTAGCTCACCTCCTATGCACATGAGGTGTTCGATGAAATGTCTGAGCCACACTAGTTAATCTTTCTCCTCTCGAAACTCGACCTCCGAGCTCCATTTCCCCCGAGATTTGTCTAGGTTTAGCGGTCCGTCACGTCCCGTCCCCGTCTTCACCACCGTGGTGAGCCTCTTGTTCTTATCTTCTTTCTGAAAGGAAAAAAAATTCTTATTTTAGATAGTTACTTGTCTAATTTTGTTACTTTTATTATTCCTTCTTATTACATAGTGCGATGGTTTTGGTATATGCCCCCATCGTCCCTCGTCCTGTCTATGATTCGGATGTGGTATATATTATCTTTTTATAACTATTTGGTTCATTTATTGTTTATGACAATATGCCGACCAACGTGACATAGATTTTATTTATCTAGGAGGTGGTTGAACCGGAAATTCTAACCGACCCTATTGTCGAGAGGTTAAATTTAGTTGAAGAAGAAAACAATTACTTGAAGGAAAAAATAAAAAAATTGAGGAGGAGAAGATGATATTGGAGTTGCATGTTGCGGATGTCGTCGATGATCACAAGATCAAGATGGATGCAATGCGCTTGAAGATTAGAAAGATTAGAAAATATGCCATTCATACCGAGGCTTGGTATCATTATGCCGTTGGATCAATTGTTACCTTGGTTGCGATTATGATCGCATTTGTTTTCGCATTGAAATGTTTTACATAGTTTCAATGTATGGTTTAATTAATTAGATGCTCTGGAGAGCTATATATGTTGTTAGATGAGAACTATGTATGTACTTTGGTTTTAATGTGATGAACTTTAATTTGGTCACTTAATTATCTATTCATGATGTTCTGTAATGGTTTTTGACACACTTAATTATATATAATGCACGCAGATGAACCGGCAATGGATGTACGGTGACAGACACACCTCCGAGTACATTAAGGGCGTGCATGATTTTCTCGAAGTGGTTGAGGCAAACAAGCAGAATGGTTTTATGTGTTGTCCATGCCCTACATGTGGGAATACGAAGTCTTACTCTGACCGGAAAATCCTTCACACCCACCTGCTTTACAAGGGTTTCATGCCACACTATAATGTTTGGACGAGGCACGGAGAAATAGGGGTTATGATGGAAGACGGCGAAGAAGAAGAGGACGATGACAACTATGTGCCCCCTGAATACGGTGATGTTGCAACGGGGGAAGCTGCTGAAGATCAAGAGGAACCAGACGATGTGCCCAATGATGCTGCAAGGGGGGAAGCTGCTGAAGATCAAGAGGAACCAGTGCCCGATGATGATGATCTCCGCCGGGTCATTGTCGATGCAAGGACGCAATGCGAAAGTCAAAAGGAGAAGCTGAAGTTCGATCGCATGTTAGAGGATCACAAAAAAGGGTTGTACCCCAATTGCGAAGATGGCAACACAAAGCTCGGTACCGTACTGGAATTGCTGCAGTGGAAGGCAGAGAATGCTGTGCCTGACAAAGGATTTGAGAAGCTATTGAAAATATTGAAGAAGAAGCTTCCAAAGGATAACGAATTGCCCGACAGTACATACGCAGCAAAGAAGGTCGTATGCCCTCTAGGATTGGAGGTGCAGAAGATACATGCGGCCCTATGTATTGAAGAAGTGACTCTATGTATGTATAACCTTCCTCCTTGGATGTGCATGAAGCGGAAGTTCATTATGATGCCAGTTCTCATCCAAGGCCCTAAGCAACCCGGCAACGACATTGATGTGTACCTAAGGCCATTAGTTGAAGAACTTTTACAGCTGTGGAATGGAAACGGTGTACGTACGTGGGATGAGCACAAACAGGAGGAATTTAACCTGCACGCGTTGCTGTTTGTAACCATCAATGATTGGCCCGCTCTCAGTAACATTTCAGGACAAACAAACAAGGGATACCACGCATGCACGCACTGTTTAGATGACACTGAAAGTATATACCTGGACAAATGCAGGAAGAATGTGTACCTGGGCCATCGTCGATTTCTTCCGACCAACCATCAATGTCGAAAGAAAGGCAAGCATTTCAAAGGCGAGGCAGATCACCGGAAGAAGCCCGCCATGCGTACCGGTGATCACGTACTTGCTATGGTCAATGATTTACACGTAATCTTTGGAAAGGGTCCCGGCGGACTAGCTGTTCCGAATGACGCTGAGGGACACGCACCCATGTGGAAGAAGAAATCTATATTTTGGGACCTACCCTACTGGAAAGAGCTAGAGGTCCGCTCTTCAATCGACGTGATGCACGTGACGAAGAACCTTTGCGTGAACCTGCTAGGCTTCTTGGGCGTGTATGGGAAGACAAAAGATACACCTGAGGCACGGGAGGACCTGCAACGTTTGCACGAAAAAGACGGCATGCCTCCGAAGCAGTATGAAGGTCCTGCCAGCTACGCTCTTACGAAAGAAGAGAAAGAAATCTTCTTTGAATGCCTGCTCAGTATGAAGGTCCCGACTGGCTTCTCGTCGAATATAAAGGGAATAATAAATATGCCAGAGAAAAAGTTCCAGAACCTAAAGTCTCATGACTGCCACGTGATTATGACGCAACTGCTTCCGGTTGCATTGAGGGGGCTTCTACCGGAAAACGTCCGATTAGCCATTGTGAAGCTATGTGCATTCCTCAATGCAATCTCTCAGAAGGTGATCGATCCAGAAATCATACCAAGGCTAAGGAGTGATGTGGCGCAATGTCTTGTCAGTTTCGAGCTGGTGTTCCCACCATCCTTCTTCAATATCATGACGCACGTCCTAGTTCATCTAGTCGACGAGATTGTCATTCTGGGGCCCGTATTTCTACACAATATGTTCCCCTTTGAGAGGTTCATGGGAGTCCTAAAGAAATATGTCCGTAACCGCGCTAGGCCAGAAGGAAGCATCTCCATGGGCCATCAAACAGAGGATGTCATTGGGTTTTGTGTTGACTTCATTCCTGGCCTTAAGAAGATAGGTCTCCCTAAATCGCGGTATGAGGGGAGACTGACTGGAAAAGGCACGCTTGGAGGGGACTCAATAATATGCAGGGACGGATATTCTTGGTCTCAAGCACACTACACAGTTCTACAGAACTCTACCTTGGTGACCCCGTATGTCGATGAACACAAGAACAGTCTGCGCTCCAAACACCCGGAGCAGTGTGACGACTGGATTACATGTGAACACATCAGGACTTTCAGCAGTTGGTTGGAAACACGTCTCAGAGGTGACACCACTGTTTGTGATGAGTTGTACTCGTTGTCCAGGGGACCATCTTCGACTGTATTGACTTACAAAGGATACGAGATAAATGGGAATACATTTTACACGATCGCCCAAGATCAAAAGAGCACCAACCAAAACAGCGGTGTCCGCTTTGATGCAGCAACCGAGAGGGGAAAGGACACATATTATGGTTACATAATGGACATATGGGAACTTGACTACAGACATGATTTTAAGGTCCCTTTGTTTAAGTGCAAATGGGTCAATCTGTCAGGAGGCGGGGTACAGGTAGACCCACAGTACGGAATGACAACAGTGGATCTGAACAATCTTGGGTACACTGACGAACCGTTCGTCCTAGCCAATGATGTGGCACAGGTTATCTATGTGAAGGACATGTCTACCAGACCGAGAAAAAGAAAAGATAAGGAAGCGAATACATCATACGATGAGCCAAAGCGCCACATAGTTCTTTCAGGAAAAAGGGACATTGTGGGAGTGGAGGGCAAGACAGACATGTCTGAAGATTATGAAAAGTTTCATGAAATTCCTCCCTTCAAAGTCAAGGCTGACCCAAGCATCCTGATAAACGATGAAGATTATCCATGGTTACGGCGCAATAAGCAAATGACACAAGCGAAGAAAAAGTGAAGACTTTCTCCCGCAACTATTATGATGATACCATGCCAACTTTGTAACAGACGAGTATGATACCATTGTCCGTTTTGTACACGAAGTGCATCTAGTTTTTGCCGTAACCCTCTCAACTTTCTTGCACATGCTATGTGGATGAAATGATGATACCATGCCAACTTTCAACCTTTTCAGAGTTCATTTGAAATGCTTTTCAATTTTAGGGTCTTATAGCTCAAAATAATTAGTAAATGCATGAAAAATAACAGGCCAAAAATTAAAAATTATGCCACCTACTGGGCCACCACGGCCTGAATACGATTAGAAACCCATCCATGGGCCAGGATTCAGGCCCGCAGAAGGCCCAGTAGGCCCACAGGCATGTACAGAGAGGTTAGGCCCGTAAGCCTGCTTTAGAGAGGAGCTCGACAGCTCAGGCGCACCGCACCTTATAAACAGGTGCGGCTCTCTCTCAGCTAGCGAGGTGGGACTAAACTCACCAGCACGCCGCTGTGCAAGGCCATTGGTCTCGGTTGGTGGCACGAACCGGGACCAATTCCACCCTTTGGTCCCGGTTGGTGCCACGAACCGGTACTAATGAGGTTGTGGCCCCACGAGCACCTTTAGTACCGGTTCATGGCACGAACCGGTACTAGAGTTTCTTACTAAGCAGTTTTTTAGTCCCACCTCACTAGCTGAGAGGCACTAGGAGTGGTTTTATAAGCCCTGAGTGTAGAGACGATGAAGAAGAGGCGCAATGCTCACGTTGCTTAGCTTCAAGCCTTGAGGAATAAGGTAGACTGCATGGAGCTATGTGCAGTGCAGTCTACACTATTCCGAAAGGCTTGAAGCAAATCAACGAGCATTGCGCCTCTTTTTTATTTTTAATAACTTATTACAACTCCGGACTTCTTGTGTTCCGACAAAATAAAATAAACTTTAATAAAATTTATGAAACTAAAATTAACAAAGTATTTTCTGTTCAAAACATTATAAGAAACCTCTAGTATTATTGAAACTAAAATCATATAAAATTGATGCAACTAAAATTATCGAAGTATTTTCTGTTCAAAATCATTAAAAGCAAAAAGAATTTTGATAAAGAATTTTTTTGATAGAAACTTTAAAAGCAAAAAGAATTATCATAAAGTAAAATAAATAAGTAATTAGAAACAAAATAAAATAAATAAATAAGTTTTTTGTTGTAAGTAGAAACAAAACAAAATAAATAAAGCAAAAAAGAAAACAAAAAAACTAAATACAGCAAAAAGAATTTTCATAAAGAACTTTTTTGATAGAAACTTTAATAGCAAAAAGAATTATCATAAAGTAAAATAAATAAGTAATTAGAAACAAAATAAAATAAAATAAATAAGTTTTTGTTGTAAGTAGAAACAAAACAAAATAAATAAAGCAAAAAAGAAAACAAAAACTAAATACAGCAAAAAAAATTGTTGGGGCGCTGCCGCTGGGCCTTCCAACCCTCAGGTTTGCAAATACAGGCCCAGAAGGGCTAGAAGGCTCAACGGGCAGCGCGCCAAAGTTAGGCCCAGAAGCCTGCTATAGAGAGGAGTTCGAGACAGCAGCCGCAGCGGGCTTTTAAACTGGTGCGGGCGCCCCTCGGCTAGCGAGGTGGGACTAAACTTTTGGCCGCGACGCGGGCAGCAAGAGGCCTTTGGTCCCGGTTGGTGCCACCAACCGGGACTAAAGGGTGCATTGGTACCGGTTCGTGGCACCAACCGGGACCAATGCCCCCCTTTAGTCCCGGTTGGTGTCACCAACCGGGACCAAAGGCCGCCGCTTCCCGCCCTTTGGGCTGCTGAAAAGAGGGCTTTGGTCCCGGTTGGTGGCACCAACCGGGACTAATGCCTACCTTTAGTCCCGGTTGGTGCTACGAACCGGGACTAAAGGCTTTGCTATATAAGTTCAACACTTAGGAAATTTTCAGAGTTACCTAGCAGTTGCCGCCCCGACGACGCCGACGCCGCCCGCCGCCCCCGTCGCCGTCGCCGTCGCCCGTGCCCGTCGTCGCCGTCGCCATTGCCCGCGCCCTCGCCGTCAGCTGCGCCCCTTGCCCCGACGCGCGCCGCCCCGGCCCGTCCCCGTCGTCGCCGTCGCCCTGCCCCGCCCTTCGCCGCCGACGCCCCTGGCCCGAGCCCCGACCACTGCCCCGTCGCCTCTGCCCCTGCCCCGACGCGCCGCCGTCGCCTTGGTCAGGGCCGGCACTGCCCTTTCTAATTCTCCCTGTTTTTTCTGCACATATATGCTTTTCATATATATGATGATATGTTCATGTATGAGTATATGTATGTATATATGTTCTCTGTGTATATATATATGTTCATGTATATATGCAAAAGATAGATTTTTAGAAAAGTTAGGATTTTTTTCTGTTCATAGATTTTTTTGGTGATATTAATTATTGTAGAATATGCAAATGTTTGTATATTCATATGAACAATGCATTAGGCAAAACCTTTAACTTTTTTCGAAATTTTCTATTTGAACATTTATTTATGAATGAGAGGAAAAAGGAAAATAAGAAGAGGAAGAAAGGAGAAGAAGAGGAGAGGAAGAAGAGGAGAAATAAATAAGAAGAGGAAAAAAGAAGAAAAAGAAGAGGAGAAGAAGAAAGGAATAGAAGAGAAGAAGAAAAAATAGAAAAAATTCTATTTTTTCTTCTTCTCTCCTCTATTCCTTTCTTCTTCTCCTTTTTTTTCTTCTTTTTTTCTTCGATCTTCTCCTCTATTCCTTTTCTTCTTCTCCTCTTTTTATTTCTTCTTCGTTTTCTTATGTTTTATCGGGTCTGTCGTCGTCGATATACCCCTCTCCCGATAACTTCAACACGAGGGGGGGTCGATATACCCCCTCCCCGATAATATTATTTTCCCATGTACGTATGTCGTCGTTGTCGATATAACCCCCTCCCGATAACTTCAACACGTGGGGGGGGGTCGATATACCCCCTCCCCGATAACATTATTTTCCCATGTATGTATGTCGTCGTTGTCGATATATATAACTCCCTCCCAGATAACTTCGACATGATGGACGGTCGATATTTATACCCCCTCTCGACCGTGATAACTTATACCACGGGAGCACCCCCCGGCCCTCTCGCTCGACCAAAACTCTCGAGGACACCCAAACCCTAGAAAAAAACGATGTCGGTCTCCTACCCCCTCCCGCCGCGCCCCTACCCTTGAAGCGTTGCTGAGGCCACCCCAAACCCGGAATAAGCTAGGTCTACGTTTGCACTAATATATCCACCTGCTGTCATGTTTGTGTAATAATTGCCATGTTGTAATATTTGCAGAAACAATGGAGCACGGACGAGACGAGCAAGCAGAAGAGGTGTTGGGGGACATAATCTTAGCTGGAGGTGATATCTTGTCGTATCTTAACGACAATGATGGTCTGGAAGAACAGGGTAAAGAAGTAGGCTACGGTGATCGAAGAGTGGAGGAGGAAAGACATGACTATGATGGCTCTAGTGGCCCAATGCTGGTGCAAGAAGGAGCCCGTGGTGACGGCTCCGGTGACCGAACAGAGTCCGGCCAGGTAAATATATTAGTTAAGCCTGTGCTGACTAGCTAATTGATGCATTCATTGTTTTGGTATGTACACATATTAATTAACACTCGTCTTTCTTCTTTTTTCTAGCCCTCCGGATCGAGCACAACTGCGGTAAAGAGACGAGGCCCGAAGAGAAAGTTGCGCTCGGATGAAAGGTTTGAGATCACAGCAATCGCGCGCGACGGCCAACCGATTGAACCCATCCGGACAAAGGATGCATTTGCTGCTCAGTGCGGGGTTCTAGTTAGGGACAAGATCCCGATCAGCATCCAGCAATGGTATAAGCCTAAGAAGGAAGACCCTGAGGTGTCTTATGTCAATGATATGCAGAAAGATGATCTTTGGACTGAGCTGAAGGCAAATTTCACCCTACCGCCAGAGGAGGATCCGGAGAAGCCAGTTAAAGAGCAATTAATCAAGTCTCATGCTCTTAAGAAGATGGCAGACCTATTCAGGAGGTGGAAGAATGAGCTGAAAACGTTTGTCGACAAAGAAGAGACACCAGAATTCATCGGCCGGTATGAGAAGATCAGAGATCACTGGCCCGCATTTGTGGCCCACAAGACATCGGAAAAGAGTAAGAAGATGTCAGCGACAAACAAGAAGAATGCTGCGAAGAAGAAGCTTCACCATCGCACGGGGTCAGGTGGCTACCTCAAAGCCCGACCTAAGTGGGCCAAGGCTGAGAATGATCTGCTTGAAAAAGGGATCGAACCACAGACAATGAACTGGACAGACCGTTGCCGGACTTGGTTCTTCGGGGCTGGCGGAACCTTGGACCCTGTATCAGGGAGGTGCGTTTGGACGAACGAGCTTTTGAGAATACCAGTCAAGAAGATTCAGCAATATATCGATGCAGCGCAGGAAGGGACGTTCGTTCCAGACAGAGAGAACGACGAGCTCACAATGGCCCTCGGGAATCCTGAGCACCCTGGACGGACACGAGGCACGCCAGGCTCCGTTCCGTGGAAGGCTGGTTTTCCAGACGCGGGCGGTTACAAAAGCCAGGAGAGGAGGAAAAAAGTGGAGCAGATCCAAATTCAGAAGCTGCACGAAAGGGTTCAAGCGCTAGAGGAACGAGACGGCAATCGACATGCCGAAACTACCCCCGAAGCTACACCGCCATCTCAGCGGAGAAGCAGCGTGGCTTCCACCGAGCTGCTTCAGCTGGAGCATGTCTTGACGGCTCCTGCTAGCTACCCCGTGGATGCTATCACGGAGTCTCAACATTGCCACCTTATGGCGGAATGGCAGAACTTCAAAGTCAAGGCGGCTGTTGGCTCTGTTTTACCTCCTGAACCCGGCGCAACCTACCACTGCCGGCCGATTCCAGAAGGATATGCTAGGGTGATGGTGGATGAAATAACGGAGGGATTTGAGGACCTCCAGCTTGACCACCCTACCGGTGAAGGGGAGACTCGGCTGGGTTCTGCTCTGAAGACTCCATGCCTATGGCGGAAGGAGCTCATCAACCTTCCGAACTGGACGGCTCCGGCGAGTAAGGGCACTCCGCCTCCTCCTCCGCCTCCTCCTCCGGTGAGTGATCAGGGCACTCAGCCTCCTTCTCCGGCGCGTGGCGGCACTCCGCCTCCTCCTCCTCCGGCGAGTGATCAGGGCACTCAGCCTCCTTCTCCGGCGCGTGGCGGCACTCCGCCTCCTTCTCCGCCTGCGCCGGCGCGCCAGAGCAGCCAGCCTCCTCCTTCTCCGCCTCGTCAGCAAGGGCGGAAGAGACCCGCCGCCGCTCCGGCTGCTCCGGCGCGTCGTAGTCCTTCTCCTCCGCCTCGTAAGCAAGGAAAGAAGACAGCCGCAGCCGCTCCGTCTGCTCTGCCGGCGTCTAGCAGTACAGCTGCCAGAGGCGGGAGGCAATACAGATTCGGTCCTTCTCTGAAGACTCCAGAGAAGTTACCATACGAGAGGACCGAGGAGGAAACCAGGAAGATCGTGCGAGCCGAAGTGACAAACTTCTTTGAAGGGGTGAAAGCAAAGAAACATCCACCTCCGGAGGAGAAGGTAGATCCGGTGAAAGCAAAGCGCACTCTGGCTGCCCTGACAAAACCACCAAAGTCTCCGCCGAGAGGCAACTATGAGCGCATTCTTGCAAAGACATATGCCGAAGCGGAGCGGTCGGGAAGTACTGTCAGTGATCAAAGGTTAAAAGAACGACGAGCTGGGAAAAAAATTGCCCAGCTCGGCGAACAAGCGAACCAATCGTGCCCCCCGCTCAAGGTGTCAAAAGACATCGTCGCTAATGATCCGAGGATGGTGGCCGGTTATAGCAATCTTGGAGATTACCTGCCCGACGATGTACATTATGAAATCATGGAGGTCGACGAACACAAATACCATTACGGGAAGCCTCTCGTCAAAGATGAAAGATCTCTAACAACGATGATGCGAAGATTACATGATTGGTACATGAAAACCTGCAGAGAGTCTGATGGGATGAATACTTTGACGCTGAGAGTTAAACCGGAGCATGACCTCGTTGGAATTGATCTGCTGAATGTTCCATTTGAGGATTTCTTCCAGTTTTACAATCAAAAGGCCCTCGATAAAACAACGATCACTTGCTACTGTCTGTAAGTAGTACTACTTCTGTCATTAAGTCTCTCTATATAGGTCAGCTCTTTCATTGCATGTATTTATAATTATCCTCACTATATTATGCAGATTGAAGATCGCCGAATTGAAGAAAAGACAAATCGGTGATATTGGGTTCATTAACACAAATCTCATAGATGCATATACGGTTGAAAAACATGCCAAAGAAGCCGAGGCCAACTTGCTACGATCGTTGGTATTAAATCAAAACAAAGATATAATACTCTTTCCTTACAACTTCAAGTGAGTGTTACTGTCTTGTGCATATTCGGTTTCCCTTATTAGTCCAGGTTATGGTAATGTAATTGATGACTTATGCATGCATGCGCAGCTTCCACTATATTCTCCTAGAGATTAAGCTTGAGCAGGGAGTAGTAACCGTCTTAGACTCGAGACGAAAAGATCCCCAGGACTATGCGAACATGACTCAAATGCTCGAGAAGTAAGTTAAATCGATCATTATCCACCATATCAGCAACTTTGTTCATTTCCTGATATCAAGTAATTGTTTTCTTTGTCTGGCAGGGTTTGGAGAAAATTCACCACAAAAGCTCCGGGACTGCCGAAGAAGCTGCAATTTAAACACCCGAAAGTAAGTACTATAGTAGCATGTTCCGCGCATCTCCTAGTGATTCAAGCGCTAGTTTCATCAATACCATTTAGCATGCTTGCTTATCAGTTTGATTGACCTCTATTTCTTGTAAAGTGGTTGTGGCAGGAAGCCGGGAATAATTACTGTGGATACTACGTTTGCGAGTCCATCCGCTACACGACCTGTGAGCGGGGCTACTCTGACGAACAATATGAAGTGCGTAAGCAATAATATTCACAATTTTATTTTATTACCATCATTTCTGTTGAGTTTCATTTATTCATATATATATGTATTGACCCCCTTCTTCAAATTAGATGTTTCGGAAGCGGGATGAACTCCTAGCACCAGATCGTATGCGAGCAATTCAAGAGGAATTGGCGGCATTCTTCCTTGACCACGTGATCGCTGAAAACGGAGAATACTATGTGGACCCTGTGTTCTTACAATTTAATTAGGAGATTGTATTGTAAGAGATAATTATTGTATATATGTAGCCGGTAGTGTCGGATAGATATACGAGAACTTGTTGTTCGACCAATCTCTCGGAGAAGGAGAGGTGGTCGATATCACTTCTCTCTGTATGCATATGTTCATGACGATCTTCTGTTTCCTTCATTTGATTACTTGCTAGCGTGTCTAGTCCTCTCCATACGTATATAGTACGTAGCGTCGACCAAGCACGGAGATAAGAGAGGACACTTCTCTCTATTAATTAGCTAGCTAACACAATATATGAAACACCTAAATTAACCCCCAAACCCCCCAACCCCCCCCCCTTTCAAAAAAAACAAAAACCCCAGCCCCTGAAATGCTGACGCGTGGATGCCTATTGGTCCCGGTTGGTGACACCAACCGGGACAAAAGGCCCTGCCTATTGGTCCCGGTTGGTGGCACCAACCGGGACCAAAGGCCCCCCTGCCTGGGCTGGCAGCAGCGGCCACGTGGAGGACCTTCTGTCCCGGTTCGTGTAAGAACCGGGACTAAAGGGTTAGGGCTTTAGTAACGACCCTTTAGTCCCGGTTCGAAAACCGGGACAAAAGGCCCTTACAAACCGGGGTAAAAGCCCCATTTCCTACTAGTGAGGATGGGTGACCGACCGAGAAGTTAGATGATTTGGAATGATGAGAGGTGATTAGAGAATAGAGGTTATAGATTAAATTGAGTAGTGATGAGGGGGTGATTAGAGATTAAACTGTAAAATAATTCAGAAATTTGAAAATCAGGAAAAAAATTCAAAAATAAGTTTAATTTTTTTTCAAAAATTTACCAACCGGGACTAAAGGTGGAGCTCCAGACAGCGGCCACGTGGAGGGCCTTTAGTCCCGGTTCGTAATAGAACCGGGACTAAAGAGGGGGCCATTAGTCCCGGCCCTTTAGTCCCGGTTCCAGAACCGGGACTAAAGGCCCGTTTTCTACTAGTGTTTTATAAGAAAAAAATTGGTTCGATCATCTTTTCTGTGAATTCAATCTGGTCTTGAACATTTTAGCAGGGCCTCCTATGAGCATAATTACATCTGATTTGTGGTCTTTTTTGTTAGCATATAAATAAAGTGACCGAATAACATTTATGCCAAGCAACTGTACCTGTCCTAATGCATATGGCAAGTTTGAGCCGCTCTTTCCATATAAAAGACCATGCGCTCAACAACCACAACTGGCAGAACCATCGCGGAATTCTCTGTACCCCCATGTGCAAAGCTGAGGCGTATATGGAACCCATGGCGTTGAACAAGCCCTGTTGATTCTGCCTGCAAGAGTGAAATATCTCCGGTAAGTTTCGATGCGTGGGGACTGGAGTCCTGTTGATTCTTTAGTGTATTTTGTTACCATTTCCTGCCAATGCCCCAAAACATTGTTCCAAACAACAGTGCATTACTATAGTGTAGAAGTACCTGACATCAGTATATGGGGGATTTCTACAATATGATTGACTTTGCTTCCACAGGCAAGTGAAACATAGTGTCAGGAAGGTTTGCGAGTACTGCGTTGGAAAGGATGGGTCATTTGAATCTTCAGGAGGTGTGCTTAGCTCCTTTATTAATTATTTGTTCATCCTAAAACACAACGAAAATTGCAAACATTAATTATTAAAGATAAGGGCTTAAATAGAAATTACTCCCTCCGCCCCAAAAATAAGTGACTCAACTCAAATATGCAATTGTTAGCCTTTCCTTTGCTCACTTGATAGTCTGTTCACACCAGATAATCCAACCAATGAATCCTTTAAGGGGGTATGCTCCACAACCTCCATGACTTAATTGATGATCATCTTTCTACCAAATTTGGTTCAATGAATTAGTTAGTACATCACACAATTAATAAACTGTATAATAAGGAGAAGGGACTGACTAATAATCTGATTTTAATCATGTTCTTCTACAATATAAGCTTGTGCCGTAGTATCGTATCCAAATTATAGTGTTAGCGTCCAACTCGATCTAGCCCACACTCTGCTCACGTTCTGGACGTTTAGGCGCATACAAGCCAGCATTCAGCAGAGATCCCACTCCATCCCAAAAGCCCGAACTGAAGGGAGGAAGGAATCTCCCCCTTATAAGCTGGTTGTGGCCTCCTCCCGCAAGCAAGGTGGGACTAAACCCGAGCCAGCCTCACCGGCCTACAGCAGCCCTAACTTCCCACCCCCTAAGAAGCCCCTCAGGAAGGCATGGCGAACCTGGCTCTGATACCAGATGTTAGCGTCCAACTCGACCTAGCCCACTCTCTGCTCATGTTCTGGATGTTTATGCGCACACAGGCCAGCATTTAGCAGAGAGCCCACTCCATCCCAAAAGCCCGGACTGAAGGGAGGAAGGAATCTCCCCCTTATAAGATGGTTGTGGCCTCCTCCCGCAAACAAGATGGGACTAAACCCGAGCCAGCCTCACCGGCCTACAGCTGCCCTAACATCCCATCCCCCTGAGAAGCCCCTCAGGAAGGCATGGCGAACTTGGCTCTGATACCAGATGTTAGCGTCCAACTCGACCTAGCCCACACTCTACTCATGTTCTGGACGTTTATGCGCACACAAGCCAGCATTCAGCAAAGAGCCCACTCCATCCCAAAAGCCTGGACTGAAGGGAGGAAAGAATCTCCCCCTTATAAGCTGGTTGTGGCCTCCTCCGGCAAACAAGGTGGGACTAAACCCGAGCCAGCCTCACCGGCCTACAGCTGCCCTAACATCCCATCCCCCTGAGAAGCCCCTCAGGAAGGCATGGCGAACCTGGCTCTGATACCAGATCTTAGCGTCCAACTCGACCTAGCCCAGACTCTGCTCATGTTCTGGACGTTTATGCGCACACAAGCCAGCATTCAGCAGAGAGCCCACTCCATCCCAAAAGCCTAGACTGAAGGGAGGAAATCTCCCCCTTATAAGTTGGTTGTGGCCTCCTCCCGCAAGCAAGGTGGGACTAAACCCGAACCAGCCTCACCGGCCTACAGCAGCCCTAACATATAGTAGAGTAATCACCTTGCTTATTGAGCAATCAACATCGGCTGGCAATCGTAGCCATGCAGAGAATGAAAGAGAGATCATTTGGTGAATGGATATCATTCTGGTCACAGTACCCTGACACACGAGTAAAAGTTTCTTGCTTTTTTGGATAGCCACATATTGTAATGTTGCCCTGTATGTATCCACTGGTATTCCTCCCAGCCAGCACATCCATCAGTGTAGTCTTACCTACACCACTGGCACGATGAGAGCTGTAAGCACACCTGACCTAAATGAACCACTGATACACTTCAATAGTTCCAATCACACTGAAGGAAATATGCCCTAGAGGCAATAATAAAGTTATTATTTATTTCCTTATTTCATGATAAATGTTTATTATTAATGCTAGAATTGTATTAACCGGAAACTTAGTACCTGTGTGAATACATAGACAAAAAGAGTGTCACTAGTATGCCTCTACTTGGCTAGCTCATTGAATCAAAGATGGTTAAGTTTCCTAGCCATAGACATGAGTTGTCATTTGATTAACGGGATCACATCATTAGAGAATGATGTGATTGACTTGATCCATTTCGTTAGCTTAGCACTTGATCGTTTAGTATGCTATTGCTTTCTTCATGACTTATACATGTTCCTATGACTATGAGATTATGCAACTCCCGAATATCGGAGGAACACTTTGTGTTCTACCAAACGTCACAACGCAACTAGGTGATTATAAAGGTGCTCTACAGGTGTCTCCGATGGTACTTGTTGAGTTGGCATAGATCAAGATTAGGATTTGTCACTCCGATTGTCGAAGAGGTATCTCTGGGCCCTCTCGGTAATGCACATCACTATAAGCCTTGCAAGCAATGTGACTAATGAGTTAGTTGCAGGATGATGCATTATGGAACGAGTAAAAAGACTTGCCGGTAATGAGATTGAACTAGGTATTGAGATACCGACGATCGAATCTCGGGCAAGTAACATACCGATGACAAAGGGAACAACGTATGTTGTTATGCGGTTTGACCGATAAAGATCTTCGTAGAATATGTGGGAGCCAATATGAACACCCAGGTTCCACTATTGGTTATTGACCGGAGATGAGTCTCGGTCATGTCTACATAGTTCTCGAACTCGTAGGGTCCGCACGCTTAACGTTCGGTGACGATCGGTATTATGAGTTTATGTGTTTTGATGTACCGAAGATAGTTCGGAGTCCTAGATGAGATCACAGACATGACGAGGAGTCTCTAAATGGTCGAGACGTAAAGATCGATATATTGGAAGGCTATATTCGGACATCGGAAAGGTTCCGAGTGATTCGGGTATTTTTTGGAGTACCAGAGAGTTACGGGAATTCGTATTGGGCCTTAATGGGCCATACGGGAAAGGAGAGAAAGGCCTCAAGGGTGCCGCGCCCCTTCCCAATGGACTGGTCCGAATTGGACTAGGGAAAGGGGGCGCCCCCTTCCTTCCTTCTCCTTCTCCCTTCGCTTTTTCCTATTCCATGTGGGAGGTGGAATCCTACTAGGACTAGGGAGTTCAAGTAGGACTCCACACTTTGGGCGCGCCCTATGAGGGCCGGCCTCCTCCTCCCTCCATCCTTTATATACGTGGCCAGCGGGCACTCCATAGACACAAGTTGATCATTGATCTCTTAGCCGTGTGCGGTGCCCCCCTCCACCATAATCCACCTCGGTCATATCGTTGTAGTGCTTAGGCGAAGCCCTGCGCCGGTAGCTTCATCATCACCGTCATCACGCTGTCGTGCTGACGAAGCTCTCCCTTGACACTCTGCTGGATCGTGAGTTCGTGGGACGTCACCGAGCCGAACGTGTGCAGATCGCGGAGGTGCCGTACTTTCGGTGCTAGGATGGGTCGATCGTGAAGACGTACGACTACATCAACTGTGTTGTCATAACGCTTCCGCTTACGGTGGATCGTGAAGATGCACTTTCGGTGCTAGGAAAGCACTCTCCCCTCTCGTTGCTATGCATCACCATGATCTTGTGTGTGCGTAGGGAAATTTTAAAATTACTACGTTCCCCAACACACACCTTATTCTTTGACTTCCTGCATTTTTATCGGACAAGCTATCATAATATATGGAAGGGATCATTTTTAAATCTGTTATATTACAGCTCATATTTTGATTGATGATTATTAAAGCAAATACTTTGTCGAGTGTTGCTGTATTGCTACGCCCTGTCGTTGCCTCTTCTAGAATCTCGCCAGTTAGATTAGCGTGTTTTATCTTCATCGTTTCCTCAGGTATTGTTTGCTGATTGCTCTCAAATGCTGGAGGGCCAAATGTATAGGATGAAAATAAGATCTCTAGTTGTAATTGTAAGGACCCTGTCTGTTGACATCCCAAGTCTATATTTATATCTATATCTATACCTCTATATCTATAGCTAATAATAAAGGACGAAAACTTTCATAGTTCTCTATAGGTCATCTCTTTATATCCGTTGATTTTATGTTAATCTTAAGAATAGACGGCTGAGATTTAAAAGTAAATAAAAAAATGATCCGCATTGATGATGCTTTCTTGGTTGCGTCGTACCGTGTCTCGATCGTTCTTTCCATCCGTCGTCTCTTTCTTCGTTCGGCCCACTTGACGCTTGGGAAAAAAAGAAACTGACCGCTGCACAATTGAGTGAGCCGGAAGAAAAAAATAGCTCCATAGATAATAGCCACGCACACATGATGTCAGGAGAAAAATCTTATGCCACATGATCTATTTCCTCGCCAGCAAGCGCTGATCCTCAATAGCGATCGTATCAAGATGTCGGCCAGGATCCTTGACGCTGTAGGGCGCTCGGGTGACACACCACAGCACTGCAACTGGGGAACGGCGGCGACATGGGTGACCACGCACTGCACGCTCATTGTCTTCCAGCTCCTGCATGCACACCACGCACTGACGTTGCCCTCCCCTTGCTGCCGCTCCTCCTCTTAGCACTGGTGCTCCTGCAGCCGCCCCAGCTGCCCTGCACTGAGGGCCGCGACGTCGGCGTCCCTCGCGCTCTATACATGAAGATGGGTAGCGCAGCGATGTCCTCCAACCTCAGCACGAGGTGGGTTGAGGGAGGCGCGCTGTGGCCGGTGCCGTGGAGCTCGCCCTCGCGCCACTCCGACAAGAGCGGCCAGCCGTAGCGGACGGCCAAGTACGGTAAGACGCCCATGAGGATAGTGACGATGATGTACAACAGCGTCAGGTTGGAGTTGGTCCTACCGGGTGCGTTCGTGGACGTCGTCAAAATTGTCACGCGATGCCGCTGGGGACAACATGGATGCGGCCAAAACCGCAGACCCCGACCACTTTACGTAGAGAGATTTCTAGGACAGGGATGTTGTGAATCAATCACTGAATAATTGTAGGTGTGTTTTCCTAATCTCCATCCGTGGACCTTATTTGTTTGGGGCCAATAGCTCCTGTGCGACGTTTTTGATGTGAATTGGAAGGAGTGCGACGTTGTTGGAATGAATGGCTGTGATGCGACATATTTGAGCGTGTAAATAACCCAGGGCCACATGGGGTGTTAAATGTGGTTAAATTGGTCGTCAATCAAGCCCGCCCATTTATGTTAGGACATGTGGGTCCAACTTAATTGTTCCTCAAAACAGCTGACCGTGCCCTGCCGCCTGACCGTGCCGGGCCCGCCACTCTGCCCCCTTCTTCTCCGGTGGCGGCGGATCTTGCGTTCTCGGTGGTGGCGGCGGAGCCCTCGTTCTCAACGGCGGCGGAGCCTTCGTCCTCAGAAAATGGTGAGTGAATTCGAACCCTAGTCGCCCTCCCGTTCCTCTCTCGGGCCCATAGATCTCAGCTCGTTTCCTCTATTTTCGCTTGTTGAATCGATTGGTTGTGAGGGGAGCCCGTGGGCATACTGAGATGGAGCCGCCAGATTCAACTTCGAATAGGTAATGCGCCTCTCTCTGATCCAATTTTGCATGCAATTAGAGCCTCGTCTGCTCTTTCTCACGGGCTCACACTGTCCGCTACTGACAGAGGGGATGCTGCCGCTCGGACCTTCGAATTGACAGTCAATTTCTTTCCATCAAAGGCAAAATTAGTTGATGGTAGCATACAGAACATTGAGAGAGACACAATTGTTAAATGGGAGGTTGAGTTTACAGAGATTGATCCACAAGTTCTACAGAACATGGGAGAGACGGCAGTGAAGAAATGGGTGGAATGAATTGGGGAGAATATTGTTTCGGGTCCAGAGCAAGAAGTATCACTGTTGCGGTTTGATGATTGGAAA
The DNA here is from genome assembly GCF_018294505.1 of Triticum aestivum. Classification (NCBI taxonomy): domain Eukaryota; kingdom Viridiplantae; phylum Streptophyta; class Magnoliopsida; order Poales; family Poaceae; genus Triticum; species Triticum aestivum. The sequence continues at coordinate 577,841,364 of NC_057802.1, forward strand.
GGAGAGTATGTGAGAATAGAAGATGGTAAACAGATTGTTGAAGAAATCGATCGGCAAAATGGCTAGACAAGCAAACGGGCTAATTTTTTTGCTGAGCTCGTTGATCTGAACATTTTTTCGAAGGTTGGATATGTGCCATCACAATTGGCTGCGCAGATGGTAGATGATGATTGGGCTACACAGACACCATTGATTCCCATGTGTACTGAACTTACAGTAATAGCCGAAGAGGGACAGGTGACTGGAACTGAAACTGAAACTGCAGCAACTGTTGATTGGAATGTAGTTGAATTAGATGAGCCTACTGATTTGGTCATTGCACGAATGCCTGACATTGAGATGGCCAAACTTTTTGGCATTCCAGTCGATGACAGAGATAAGCAGGATAGGGGCGAATCTAGTTTGCCTGCTAATGCTGATGAAGAAGTAGATGGACAGTTGATGGAACAAGCTGCAGATGAAGTAGATGATGCACATGATGATGAGCTGGTGCATGTGTATGATAAAGAAAACCCTATCATTGAAGTAGGCAAGTTGTTCCCAAGCATGAAGGAGTTTACGATGTGTTTCAAGACTTATGCAGTGAAACATGAGTTTGATGCCAAGACTGTTTGGACTAATAGAAAGAAGTTTTATGCGATGTGCAGAGGATTTGTTGGTAGTGTGAAGCCTTGCAAGTGGTACATATCTGCTAGACTGCAACCTGATTCAGCCTGTGCATTCGGTTTTTTCGGTTTGATTCGGTTCGGTTTATATGGTTTTCGGTTTATACGGTTTTTATACTTCGGTTTATACGGTTTTATACGAAGATACGGTTCGATTTCGGTTGTAACCGTTTGCTTTCGGTTTGGTTTCGGTAATAACCAAAATTGACGTGAATTTTTGAATGAACCACAAATATTTTTGGTCACATGATTCGGTCTGTGCATGTAGCCATGTACGTAAGATTTTTCTTATAAGAAATGCCTACATGGATTAGATCGTTATTAAATGGCAGTGGCAGACATGATTTGGTCCTAGGCATTACAGGAGCAGATACGAGGATTAGGCAGGTTTTTTATTACGTGAGGGAGCAAGAAAAAAAAAGAAAGAGTTTGACCCAGGAGCCACGGCCCACTCCAGTGGCCGGCCGGCCTTTCTTTTAGGCAAGCGACCTCCAACATGCGCCAGAACTGGCTGTATGGGCTGGATAATCGAGGCCCAAGAAAGCAAAATGAAGCGCCAGGTGCTCATGTCGTTGGTCTCTATAACGTTTAGTACCACCTCGCGTATGGAGCTGAAGCGCGGTGGACACAAGGCTATAAAAGGAGGGGTGGCTGTAGCTTGAACTAAATATCTTCACATTGTGGAGCCACTTTCGGTTTAATTCGGTTTAACTGAAAACCATCGGTTTCTAACCGAAAAAACCGAAGGCTATATGGTTTTCAAAATTGAAAACTGAAACTGAAACCAAAACCTGAAAAAAACCGAAATTCGGTTCGGTTTTATTTTTTTTGGTTTGGTTTTTGTTTTTCGGTTCGGTTTTGCACAGGCTGAAACCTGATGGAAGTACTGTCAGGGTTAACCAAATCCCCAATCAACATACTTGTATTACAAGTTCACAGAGAGTATCAACCATGACATCACAACTTTGGGTTGCAGAAAAGATCACCCGAGTTTTAGCCAAAACACCAAACACTACTGCCAAGAAACTCAAAGTAGACTTGGAAAAGATGTACCCCATTAAACTGAAATATACCACAGTGTGGAAGGCAAAACAAAGGGCAATGAAAAATTTATATGGTGATTGGGAAAATACATTTAGGATGCTTTACAACTTCAAAGCAGAGGTGGAAAAGAGGTCACCTGGCAGTGTTGTGGAGATAGATACAGAGGTATCAGCCGAAGGTGAAGTAAAGTTCTCCAAGTTTTTTATAGCTTTGAAGCCTTGCATCGATGGGTCCAAAGCAGGGTGCCGTCCATATTTGAGCATAGACTCATCATTTTTGACAGGCAAGTGGAATGGTCAGTTGGCAGCATGCAATGCTTTAGATGGACACAACTGGATGTTTCCTATTGCTGTTGGCTTGTTTCAGTCAAAAACAGAGGCTTCATGGACATGGTTCATGATCCAGTTGAAAAGATGCCTAGGGCCAGTGTCACCTTTGGCTATACACACAGATGCATGTAAGGGGCTTGAAAATTCAGTGAAAATGTTTTCCCAAATGCTGAGCAGAGGGAGTGCTTCGGTCATTTTTGGATGAATTTGATCAAAAAAATTAGAGGAGAAGAATTTGGGCGCATGTGGCCAGCAGCAAGATCTTACACTAAACAGACACACAAATATCATCTTGACAAGATAATGGCAGCATGTGATGAGGTTGGTCCATGGCTGAACACCTACCATTCTTTGTTATGGTACAGGTCAGCATTCAACACTGCCATCAAGTGTGACCACATCAACGACAATTTGGCAGAGAGTTTCAACAACAAGGTGAAGGAGTTAAAAGATTTGCCTGTGCATGACATGGTTGACCAAATCAGGATCATGCTTATGCGGTTGTGGGAGTTGAGAAGAAGGATAGGTGATTGTCTGCAAGGTGATAAGCTTCCAGCAGTGGTACAACAGGTGGTCAATAGGAGCAGATGTCTTTCACATTTGTTTGTTGAAAAATCTTCACCTTGGGGTGCTGAATTTAGAGATAACAAAACTGGAAGGAGACATGTTGTTAACACTGAATTGCATGATTGCACTTGCCTCGAGTGGTAACACACTGGTAAACCATGTGAGCATGCCATTCTTTTCTTAGCATCCCAACCGAAGATAAACATGCACCCATATTTGCATGAATATTATTCGGTAGCAAGATTCAAAGATGCATATGCTACTCCAATTCCAATTCCAGCACTTACAGATCAGTCTCAGTGGCCTGAAGTGGACATTGAATTTTCCATGTGTCCTCCCTTGATGAAAAGAAAGGCTGGCAGGCCTAAACAGAGTAGATTCAAGGCATGGTTTGAGAAAGGTGGGAGTAGTAAGAAGGGAAAAAAGATGGAAAGCCAAAAAAGGCCCAAAAAGGTAACAAAAACATATGCAAGTTGTGCCAGGAACTTGGGCACAGAGTGGGATCTGTCAAATGTCGTTACACTCCTGATAAGCCAAAGTATGTTCTTGTTTATTTGTCTGTATTTTGATTTGGTGCTTTTTTCCAATTACTATATCTATAACATTTTCCCAATGGCCAGGAGAAAGCGAGCAAGTCAGCCCCTTGTTGTTGAACAGTGTTGGCCAACAAAAAAAGCAAGAGTCAATGGTGGTAGAAAGAAGAGAAGTGTGCCTGAGCCTGAGCGGACTGAAGAAAATCCTGCTGCAGTCAACATTCAGACTGAAGAAACTAATGTGGAGGTGCACACCGAAGAAACTGAAATTGCAGTCAACATTCAGACTGAAGAAACTACTCTCGAGGTTGAAACTGAACCTGAGCGTGTCGAGGTTCAGACTGAAGAAACCCATGTTGAGGTACACACCGAAGAAACTAAAACTGCTGTCAACATTGAGACTGAAGACACTAATCACGAGGGTGTTGGCGAGGTGTTGAAAAGACCAGTGAAGAAAACCAAGATGATCAGTGAACTTGTGTGTGTAGTAGAACCAAAAACAAGAAGTGCTAAGGGGAAGAAGGGCACACGACGTGGTAGGAAGAGGTAGAACAGAGAACAGTTTGAAAATTTGGGGCATGTAATAATATTTGTAACTTGGTGCGTACTGGTAGTCACTATGTATCCTTGTATTTCTATTCGAACTTGTTTGTTGGTACCTTGTCTAAACCAGCCAAATAAAATTCAGATTTAAATTCAAATTTGGGCTCAAATTTGAATTAGGGATGGGGTATTGATGTTTTAATGCTATCTAAAGTACCTCAACTGAAATATGTTTGCTTGCTGATCATTCCGAGCCCTTTTGGTAAGTTGAACTCATAGTCATGAAAAGTGTGTCTCAATGACCTCCAAAGGTAGGGTAAACGGCCTCATATTTAAGCAAGTTTTTTTTGGCACCTTGTCTAAACCAGCCAAATAATTTTTCTACACATTTATTCTACCTATATAGTGTAAATCTAAAGTCTCACTATTTATTGAATTAATTTTCTATTATTTTCTTTTCTTTTGAAAAAACAAGGTTTAATAGAAAATTATATATAAAACAAGTTTAAAACATGAAAATGAGAAAAGTAAGTTAAGATCTTTCTTAGTCGATCCAAAATGAAGTTTCGGTGAGGTTTTCACACTTTTCATTTTCAAAACCCACCTACTCTCGGGTGCCCACTACTCTCTCCCTTGAACTCGATACTACATTGTTCGAGGAATGACAATTTTGTGAAGGATTTTTCGTAAAAATGTATGTAAACCATATTTATTTATTTTTCTCGTTACTATACGACATAATAAGACTATGTGCGCAAGTTTTATATTTTTTTGATTTTTTTAATTAGTTATGCTCAACCCTAATCAGTCAAAACCCCTCAAAACCCCTCTCAAAACCCCTCAAAACCCCGCACACTACCGGGTCGTCGATCGTTGTGCGTGGACGGTTGAGATCAGGCGCTAGGGTTAGCTATAGTGTGCATCGATCCGCATGAGACGCGCTGATTGGTTGAATCCGTGTGCATCGATCCGCACGAGACGCGCTGATTGGTTGAATCGGTGGGGTTTGGATCAGCCTCTCTCGTTGGGGCATCAGGACCGTTCATTTGAATCCAACGGCAAGAGTTGACGTGGTGCATGGACCAAGCCTACGCAGTGCCCTTTCCATCGTTGCATGCGTGCCCGTGCCTACCCGCAGCATGCATGCCCACCCGCAGAACCGCGCCCGTGCGTTGCATGCATGCCCTCGACGTAGCCTTGCTCCGCCACCCCTATCGACGCAGTAAGCTGTCGCATGCCTACCATTAGAACCGATGCAGCGTCGCATCAAGGCATGCACCCGGCCACAATGCAGCAGCCCGATGAAGACAACCAAAAAGCCAACGTTGCATGGCGTGCTGTACATGGCGTGCTCCTCTTTGAGGACGCAATACTGGCATGGGGTATCGATGCAGTTCAAACGGCGTGCTGCCCGTTACAAGATGGGCAAATGAAGGCGTCCATTATTGTCACGTCTCCCATCGACCGAACGTTGTCCTCTAGCCAGGCCCTAGCAAGATGGGCAAATGAATGGGCTACGGCATGAATGCACGGGCAGCACACACAGAGAACCTGGGGCAGGCGTGTCCCCTTGACCCACGACGGCACAGACGCGTGCGTGAGCCCGTCCCCCTTGACCCGCGATCGGTGGCACAGAAGGATCGTAGCCCGTTTCCCACGCTCGTGTACACACTTTCATGGGGCGCCACCAAACGCCGCCCGCCCATTAATTCTACGGGGTGAAACCACGTCGCACTTGGGCTATTTAAGCCGGGCACTATCGTCTTCCTCTCCCTCCTCATCCACACCCCATCCTCTGCCTCCTCTGCCCTCCTTCTTCCTTCTTCTCCATCAAACCCGATTGAGCTCTCGAGCCACCCCGCCACCATGCAGTACAACGCCCCCACCTACCGCTTCCCCCCAACCGTGCCGGAAAGGCTCTACCCGGCCGGAGTGTATGTAGAGAGAACCCTTAGGGTTTGGGCGATCTCAAGGTGGAGGGGCGCAAGGGAGTTAACGGAGTTCTTCCTTGCGGCCGGCTTCCACCACCTCCCCCGCGGCTCTCCTCGGATGTACCATCTTAAGGAGGTCAACCACAACGGCGTTGTGGTTGGGCTCCTTGCCACGTTCACTAACCCTTTCGATGCTTTCCATCTCCTCGGGCGAGCGTATTGGGTTGGTTGTGAGTTCATAGCTTTCACCACCTACAATATCTTCACCGACTTCAACGGCATCTTCCCCAACAACGGTGTTATGCACACGCTCCCGTACCCCATCAACAACGGGGAGGAGTGAAGGGCGGCGCCCGGAGGAGCGAGGTGGCCCCGGAGGAGGAGGAGAAGAAGAACCCGAAGAAGAACCCGCGTTTGGTGCCCCCGATCTATCTAGCTTGCTATAGATCTATTGGATTAGTTTTTTTAAGTTGTAATTGTTATGCTACTATTATTAAGTTTTTTTAGTACTTTAAGTTGTAAGGCTATCATGGAGTTGTAAGGCTATCGTGGAACTATGGGTTGCAATCATTATGCTTCTATATAATCGTTATGCTACTATATATATTGTGTGTTTCGTGCTATTATTTGTGGATTGCTATGGGTTGTTCTTGCTTATTATTCGTGTATTGCTATGGGTTGCTACGGGCCCGGGTTGCTACACCCCAATCACCACACACACCATCTTCAAAATATTGGCCAAACCATGGACATGCAACTAGGAGCCCCATGCAAACCCACTATGGACATGCAACTAGGAAATGCAAACTAATTTACTGCGGGCACTTCATGCAAGCATGCAACTCATTTAGTTCATAGACATGCATAAAAACAATTAACATTTAGTTTTAGTGCATCAAAAAATGATCCATCACAAAATTTAGTGCAAGAAAAAGGCCAAAGTAAAAAACAAGTAACATTTTATTGGGCCCCATTTTATTTGCCGAAGTTAGAGGTGGGCTGGTGCCCCTACGCGGGTGGGTTGGTCTTGGGCATGGTTATTTTCTCAGGGCCCATTTTCTCACGGCCCAACATCTATTCGGCAGCCCAGTTTTGTTTTTTACTAGAAACTGAATTTGGGTGTGTACTCTGTTAACTGAAGAACAAAAACAGAGGAAACAGAGCATGAACACTGAATAGGGCCCCTGAGAATAACATTACAATAATTCAAGCAAGTTTTGCTTCACACAAATTCAAATTCATCTAACAAATGATCCCTGGCTAACTCAAACTACTGGGCACCCCTGAAACTAGCTGACACACTAACTGAAACTCTAACAAATTCTAGCGATTGATGAACATCAAGTAAAATAAACCCATAGCAATGACACAACCATAAAATGCTCCAGCCATCATATTTGCTTGCTGCTTCAAATCGATCAGATGCTTTAGTTGCTTGCCAATTTTCTTTAATTCACACTTCAGTTCTGCACTGTGCATCATCGGATCGGCTCTGTCCGCCAAATTGGGGGCTTGTTCCACGGCAAGCCGCCCCCCAAAATTGAGCTCTTGGGTTCGGGTTGATCCCTCCAATTTCAACTTTTCAACATAGTCATCGAGCCACTCAAAATGCCCACATTTCTGCGGAACCTGAAAAACAGGGGGCCGGCGGCGCATGAATCCTAGATCCACCACCCAGATCCACCGCCCTAATTCGAGGAAAAAAGAAAGAAATCGGGAGAAATTAGACCATAGGATTGGTCAAGAACACAGATCTAACCTGCCCCGGCTGTGGCTTGCTCAAGCATTTCACAAACTCGCGCCCACGGTTGCCATTTTCTTCCCTCACACAAGTCAAACGCTTCAGAGGCTCCATGCGCGGGCAATCGGGGCATCTTGTCAACGGCAGTGGACCGTACTGCGTCCATGATTGGCGGGAGGCCGAAGTCGAGCTAGACATCACTCGCCGGCGGCGTGCTTCGTTGCCGGAGCAGAGGAAGAAGGAGGTGGGAAAGGAAAGGGGCAGGGCAAGCAATGGAGGGCGCGGGGGGGGGGGGGGGGGGGGGGGGCGGGGCTGGCTCGGGCTCGTGGCTGGCTCGGGTCGGGGCACGCTGATGAGCACGGGCATGCTTGCGTGGATAAGTTGTGGGTCCCACCCTCATGCGAGTAACTGCTAGGTCCCGCGTGTCATAACTCGAATCGCTAACCCCTCGTGTTTTTCATTTCATGGTTAAACAGAGCCATGTCGCATTGGAGCTATTGTTTGCTTCTAAAACGTCGCATCACAGCCATTCATTCCAACAACGTCGCCCTCCTTTCAATTCGCATGAAAAATGTCGCACAGGAGCTATTGGCCCATTTGTTTGGGGCCTCTGCACTCCCGCCACGGCTGCGTACATCGTACTGTCTGTCCTCCATTGGTTCGCCGCCTTGCCACTGCGGCCGCTTGCTCGATTTCCACTGCCGCACTGCTAGCTAGGGCTCGCGGCGTCTCGCGTGTGTCGCTCGCTGTGTTCGCTGGCTGCTCGATCGGTTCATGCTTGGTGCTCGATGGGGCCCAATAGCTGGTTGCATGGCCCATTTAGACAACCATCTGGCCATTTGATTTTTTCTGCATTTTTTTGCATCGAACGTTAGCTAGCCAGCAGCAAACCATGAACGGATACATGTAGAAGCAAATTCTTCTAACCCTAAAAAAATTAGAAGAAAATTCTCCTAAAAAGAACATGTAGAAGCAAATTAGTCATTAGCGGACCCAATGCGTCCGCCGTGAATTAATCAGCCGACCTCCTATATGGAGACGATGAGATCATGAGGTTGGAGAGAAGGCTAGGAACGCGACGGCCATCGCCGACCTGGATTTTTTTTGCGAAAAGGATGATAGACCTATTATAAAGATCCGTCAGAAGTACAAAAAACATTAAACATAATAACAATTAGCCCGGAAAGAAAGTGCTTTGATATTGGTGCTAAACACATGTCCTCTTTTACATAGGGTCCCATGTTATACAGAAAGAGACCCGGTTTTATAAGTTTTTTTTCTCTTCCATGGCAACGACGTCATGGACAACAACCTCCCCTGGGAGGCTGGGACCTGGGACAACCGGTCCAGCTGCAATCCGAAAGCAAATATAACAAGTTGCCCGCTCAAGCACAACCTAGGTAAGCAAGATCATGCTAAGAAGGTAAAAAAGGAGAGAGGAGATTTAGAATGCATTATGCATCCATGACAAATACACTCCATAGAGCTCTACATCAGCGGCCGAGGTAAATTGGTCATTTGTGAATATAAAATACATTATATATTTAAATTAATCAATTCTTGACAAACTTACAATGAACATTTCATTTATAAACAGTTCTCTTTGAATATAGCTTATCTTCTTTTCCTTATGTTGATCTATTTCTGAAGGGATGAACATGTTTCAGAGAAAAATACACTATAATCGACACCAACACAAATCAACTTCTTTGAGGTCAATAGCTCAATTTCTTTAAAATTGAAGTGTAGCACTTCATACATTGATTTTGCATGTTTAAGATTGTCGGCAAATATATTAGATGACTAACACTTCGAGGAATGCCTCGGTGACACACACACATGGAGCGTTTTTTAGTGAAGCAGCAAAATATAGTTTTGAGCCATTAGGCTAGGGGAGTATTTTTATTATTTTCCCCGTTGCAACGCACGGACATTTTTGCTAGTATAGTACAAGTTATAGTAACTCACGTTTGAGAAATGTGAGACAGATACCATTTTTGCCTCAGTAAACATTCCACGCCATTCTGGAACCAGTCTTACAATTCGGAAATAAGAAAACTCAATGGGCGTATGTACCTAGTCAATGTTACAATTTTCTTCGCATGTAGTATGTCTCCGTAACAAGGCATGCCTCTTTTGAGGTTTAATTTTAGTTTGTATGTGTGTGATCCATTTAACTCGAGCTGCAATTTAGCAGACAGTTGCCTCGAGCAGGAATCTCTTCTTTGCTTGATCATGATGTGAACGCTCTTGACATTGGTACGTACCATGCTCAGCTTTAAGACCTAATGCAGTTGTCCAACAGTGGCCAGTCTGGCTCGTACTACCAAGTGGTACCGTAGTATTGAAGCTGGGACCCCGCTGTATGCGGCAGCATAGTGCAGAAGCCCACAGGCTGCAGCTGCACATGACCATGCCGGTTATGTCTCGGTCCGGTTGGTGGCCAAATTGAAGTCTTGTACTGCTCGCTACATTTATCTCTTCCTTACACCCAGCGAACCATCATTAATCTCAACCACCCAGCAACGAGCCAACACACCACGAGTAGAGGCCTTCATAGAGCAGCACGGAGATACCAGCTTCTTCCTCCCCACACCACCGCAATCTCGCAAGTAGAGAAAGAGAGAGATCTAGCTATGGAGATTGCCATGGGGGCTATCGGCCCTCTCCTCCCGAAGCTTGGCGAGCTGCTCATCGGCGAGATCACCCTGGAGAAACAAGTGAGAAAGGGCATCGAATCTCTCATAACAGAGCTGAAATTGATGCAGGATGTTCTCAACAAGGTGTCGAAAGAGCCGGCAGACCAGCTTGACGAGGGGGTCAAGATCTGGGCAGGAAATGTCAAGGAGTTGTCCTACCAAATGGAGGACATCGTTGATGCTTTCATGATGCGTGTGGGGGATGGCGGCGAGTCCACCAACCCGAAGAACAGAGTCAAGAAGATACTCAAGAAGGTCAAAAGATTATTCAAGAATGGCAAGGATCTCCATCGGATCTCCGATGCTCTTGAAGAAGTTGTTCTTCAAGCGAAGCAGTTGGCCGAGCTGCGTCAAAGGTACGAGCAAGAGATGCGGGACACTAGTGCTAATACTAGTGTTGACCCTCGCATGATGGCCTTGTACACAGATGTGACAGAGCTCGTCGGCATTAAAGAAACACGGGACAAGTTGATCAAAATGTTGACTGAAGGTGATGATTGGTCGAAGCATCCGTTGAAGACGATATCTATTGTTGGATTTGGTGGGTTAGGCAAGACGACTCTTGCCAAAGCAGCATACGACGAGATCAAAGCGAAATTTGATCGTGTTGCTTTTGTCTCGGTTTCGCAAAACCCTAAAATGAAAAAGGTTTTGAAGGATATTCTCTATGGACTTGACAAGGTCAAGTACGAAAACATACATAATGCAGCGAGGGACGAAAAGTATCTCATAGACGATATAATTGAATACCTTAATGACAAGAGGTATGTACGTATGCTTTTTTCCTCTTATACACACCGATTACCATTTCATCTAGTAAAATAGTGACATCGTTTAATACTAGTGCATATGCATCTTGATAGCATATTGTTAATTTATACTTTTCATGTAAATTTCTATAGTTATTATATAAATCATATAATGTAATAATTAGTGAGTGCATATTTTTAAGGTAATTAAAAATATATATTCTAGGTCGACGATCTCAATTATGTGTGTGTGAGTGGGGGGGGGGGGGGGTAATACAATTCTCTAATTATGCAATTTGGTCGAGTTTGCTTAGAACTAATTTATCCAAAGTAATATAATAATATATTATTTTGTTATCTTCATTGTATTGATTTGTTAACTAATTATTAAATGCATTCATAAAGGTATCTCATCGTAATCGATGACATATGGGATAAAGAAGTGTGGAAATCAATCAAGTGCGCTTTCTCCAAGAAGAGCCCTGGAAGCCGACTAATCACGACAACCCGCAATGTTAGTGTCTCTGAAGCATGTTGCTCTTCTGAGGGTGATATTTATAGGATGGAACCCCTTTCTGATGATGTATCAAGAACACTCTTCTATAAAAGAGTATTTTCTCATGAGGAAGGGTGTCCCCAAGAGTTGGTGCAAGTATCCAAAGACATTTTGAAGAAATGTGGTGGCATACCATTAGCTATTATTTCTATAGCAAGTCTTCTGGCTAATAATCATCAGATTAAAAAAAAGGACCAATGGTATACCTTGCTTAATTCCATTGGTCGTGGATTGACAGAAGATCAAAGTTTGGAGGAGATGAAAAAGATATTATTATTCAGCTATTATGATCTACCCTCATATCTGAAACCTTGTTTATTATATCTTAGCATCTTCCCAGAAGACCACAAGATTATGAGAGATAGACTGATATGGAGATGGATATCCGAAGGTCTTGTTTACAGTGATAAAGAAGAAACTAGCTTATATGAGCTCGGTAATAGCTACTTCAATGAGCTAGTAAATAGAAGTATGATCCAGCCAATAGGCATTAATGTTGAAGGAAATGTAGAAGGTTGCCGTGTACATGACATGGTGCTTGACCTTATATGCTCATTATCAAGTGAAGAAAACTTTGTCACAATACTAGATGACACCAGAAGAAAAATACCTAACTCAGAGATCAAGGTTCGCAGATTGTCCATTCAAAATACCAAGATAGATGTGGATACCACTAGGATGGAACATATGAGATCTCTTACCATTTTCACAAGTGATGTTGTTGGGAAAGTGTTGGATATTTCAAGCTTTCAAGTTCTGCGCGTGTTGGATTTAGAAGGTTGTAAAAATGTCTCAGATGTTGGGTATGTGGGGAATCTGTTGCATTTGAGGTACTTGGGGCTAAAAGATACTCATGTTAAGGACCTTCCGATGGAAATAGGGAAGCTGCAGTTTTTGCTTACCTTGGACTTGAGAGGGACTAAGATAGAAGTACTGCCATCGAGTGTTGTTCAACTAAGACGTCTAATGTGCCTGTATGTTGATTATGATATGAAGCTGCCATCTGGGATAGGTAACCTGGCATCCCTAGAAGTGCTAGATGACCTGGGGTTATCTGACGTGGACCTTGATTTTGTGAAAGAATTGGGCCATCTGACCAAGCTCAGGGTGCTCCGGCTTGATTGCTATAGTTTTGATGAGAGCCTGGGTAAAGCTTTGAAGGAATCCATTAGTAATATATACAAACTGGACAGTCTAGACGTATATGTCGATGATGGACTCATCAATTGCCTGAGCGAAGATTGGGTGCCTCCTCCACAACTCTGTAGATTGGCTTTCCAGTCAGATGTAAGTTGGTTCAAGACATTGCCGCCATGGATTAATTCTTCATTGCTTCCTCTCCTCTCCTATCTGCATATAACGGCGTTCAAAGTGCGACCGGAGGACATCCAGCTTCTTGGCATGCTGCCTTCTCTTCGTGTTCTCTGGGTGATGGATTATTCTCAGTCCCGAAGAGGAGAGGATGTGGTGGAAATGCCTATGCTTTCCTCTGGTGCGTTATTCCCATGTGCGACAGAGTGTAACTTCACTAGTATTGGTGCCGTGCCGTCTATGTTTCCACACGGAGCTGCGCCAAGGCTTCAACACCTTGGGTTCGCCTACCCAACCAAGTGGATTTCCGGCACCTCCCTTCCCTCCAGCGAGTCAAGGTTCGTGTTATCAACCCCCGCAAAAAGAAAAAGGTCGGTGTTATCATGGAGGAAGCTTAGTTTGGGTATGCGGCACCTCCCTTCCCTCCAGCGAGTCGAAGTTGATGTTATCAATGAGGGGGCTATTTCCAGCAATCAGGAGGTGGATGAAGCGATGGTTGCGCTGAACGCCGCCACGCAGGACCACCCCAACCGTCCTGCCCTTAAGATTGAGTTTGTAGACCGTGGTGTAAGGTACATACACTAGACGCGTGTATTCACATCATCTGCACATTGTCCCAGGCAGATGTTCATTGCTCTTTGTTTGTTTCGTTCATTGTCCCAGGCAGATGTTCATCCAGAGGCGGGCGAAGCGAGGCATGCGATGCGATTGAGGTTCGCTAGAGACTCCTCCACGATTTTGTACCTGTAGTCCCTTGTTTCCGCACCAAGTGTTTTATTCCTCTCCTCTTCCGTTTTCCAGTTTCAGGCAGCCCGAGTGCTTAGGTCGATTCATCCAATCTTGCACCCAGGTACTATACTAACTCCATTGATTTTATTACAAGTAGTACCAAAGTATTCTTAATTTCAGCATTTTTCATAAGCCAGCTAGCTCGATCGATCAGGTCCCTAAAGCCTAAACATTACAATATGAATCTATTCAGCGTTGGCCTGTTCATTTCTGCTGCAAAGATACATATAGGGCCCCTTAGTTGCTATTTCTGCATGCTAAATGATCACAACTAATCTATATTAGTTTAGTGAGCAATCCACTAAGTAATATGTGTTTCTCTACTTGGATGAACCCCTGTGTCTTTCGTGTATGTGTTTCGACAATCCAAATTTGTATGTCTATATCTAAATTCTGAAGTACCAACAGAACTGCAACGTGATTTTCGCCTTGGTTACTTTACGGTGCATAAGTACATAGGATCACTAGTTACTTTTTCTAGCCACGTACAAGGTCTCGTATTTCCTGAAAACACGTGGTCTCAGATGACGTGGTACAGATTAGCAAGCTACCGCAGTAATATATGTGTACCTTCTCTGCAGTTGGTTCAACTCTGTTCTCTTGTTCTCTAACATTTAACTGAGCCATTCACATGTGGCACTGCAGGTAGCATGAGCTAATAAATTTCGTTGACATGGACTCGATCCGTGCGTGCCTTCAACTCCGGTGCCGTTTCTATTTCAACCAATACAGTCGAGCACACTGCATGCATTTGCCTTGCGGTTTGATCTGCCTTTATTCCGTAACGAGATGAAGCTCTCATTCTGTCCACCACCCATGTCTGAAGTCTCTTCTTGCTTCCGTCAATTCAACAACAATCAAATTTGTAGGGCTCCCCCTGCATTTTGCCCTGATGAACCATTAGTTTTCATGTACTGATGATGTCTGGTTTGGATGCTCTCCAGCATTGTTCATTACACTCCTTTATTTGTAAAAGCTTTATTTCAGACTTGAAATTTATTCCAGACTCGTGAACCATAATTGTCAGAATTCAGTTTGTAATATGGTCTGAACTTTATCTTCCAGTTGCTGTGTTGGACTTGGTTTGATCAAATACATCGTGAACTGGAACTTGAATTTGCCACTGAATCACACTGTGTGCCTTGGCTATTATTTACTACTCTGTAGAATTATTGGCCCTGATCTGATGCAATGATTTTCGGGAGGTCAGAATGATTCGGTGTACTCCCTTCGTCGACTGTCAGCCTCTCCTTTACTCCCAGTCCTGTACAGGGAGCAAATAAGGCGACGTTTGTGTGTGCAGTGAAGCAAATCATATGCTGTAACGCAGACAAAGGCCCGTTTATTAGCAACTCAATCGACAAGGTACACCGCAATAGGTAGCCTGCTTTGGCGAGATGCAAGCGAGATCAGATGAGGATGTTGCCAACCGTGTAATTAACAGTCGCCGTGTCGACAGAAATCTAAGTAAAGCTGAAAGCCCTGAAGCCCAACTCAACATCAAACTCAGGCAATAATATTGTCTAGTGCCTTTTGTACCATTTCATACTCTGGGTTACTAATTCCTGGGCGTTGTCTAGTTACTTTTGCCTACCCCTGAAATCAACATTTATGGTCAGGAATTAAGATTCATCCGCTCACACACTTCATCATGCCAAGAGGAAAAAAAAATTCCGGCACATCCAGCTCGATCAGGTGCATGCTCTGTGTGTGTGATTGTGAATGCCTTCGGTCGCCCCCGGAATGCGGTCGATGGGTCCAGGACGCGCTTCACGTTTTCCGAGCCAACAGGATATACACCTACGTCGTAGGTATACGGCCGGCTGCGCCTTGATATCAATGCGCTGCTTTCTTCATAGCCTTTACAGACTCTTTCTTATTCGACTAGACTAGTGAACATTCAGTTGGTTAGATCTTCTGGACTCCATCTCCTTGCATTTGTCATGCTGGTCCAAGTTTCATCAAACAAACAGGGAAGTCAGGGGTGTTGTTTCGGTGCACAAACAGCCGGATGTATCATCACCTTTCTCTTCGAGTGCAAATGGGGCATGCTAATGCATCTGAACTGTGTCCTTGGGTGTGCTTTACCCTGTAGAACTGTTGCCCTGAACTGATGCAATGGCTCTTGGAGGTAAGAATTAGTGATTTCTAGTAAATCATATGATGCTGTTTCTGCTGCGGTGAAGCGGATCATACTGAAAACTGATTTGAGTTCTTTCCTTGATGACTTACAGAATACACAGCGGATTACATATAGGGGGGCGAGGCCCAACCAGAACTAGTACGTGCACGAGATCGTGCGGGAGTCGTGGGGAAACTGCGGTGACCAAGTCACCTGGCTAACACATACGGTGTGGCGACCCGTCTAATTATTAGCAACTGGGTTTAAAGTTGACATCAAAGGATGCCAGGAGAGTGTCTTGTTATGTTGCCCGGTCCCTCGTCCTTGGTTGATCTGGCCTGCTGTCCTATTGTTGCAATCACGTAGTTCGTGCTGAATTAATTCTACTCCCATAGCCTGCTCTGTCCGAGGTGCAGCCAAGAGGATAATGCCATCACTTTTCAGTCTATGTTTCGAACTTTCGATCGCTCGTTGTTTGGACAAGAAATGTGACTGAAGCTGAAAGCCTGAAGCCCCTAGCTCAAACGTTACCAAATTCAGTCAACCCGTTTGAACGGAGCTGTAACGATCGAAATATGAACTGGTTTATAATGGACTCTTCTATCTATCTTTGACTGTTGTTTATCGGTAACAGCATCAGCAAATAATATGGCATGTTCTAAAAAAAGAAAATAATATGTTGCGCCCTGAGACCTCGAATTCAACGTAGTTGTTCACTTTTTCTTGTACTACACGGTACTGCAGCTGGATGACACGTGGGACCATACCTTGAGGAGGACCACAGGGCAGCGGCTCTGTGCGGGCACATGGTAGGTCCTCTGCTCCCGAGGATTATTCTATCCGCGTTTGGCGACGCCGAGATGCGCAGAGTCAGAGAGAGCGAGAGAGAGAGGAGAGGGGTAACCGTGGAGTGGATCTCGCAGGGGGGGCTCCGCCGACCGCCGGCCCCCGGCGGCCCCAGGGCCCAGGGTTCGTTCATCCTGCCGGCCACCGGCGACCTGCTCGCCGGTGAGTATGTACAGCGGCCTGAAGAGGCGCCTGCAGGGGAAGGCGTCGGATCTTGCAGGGCAGATGAGGTATAAATCCGTTCCTCTGTTCTCGATCCGACTAAATCAGTTTCTTCGACTAGGAAGCTGTTGATCGTCCACCACAGATTTGCTTCCGCTCTATATCCTTCATCGTTTACTGTTTCTTCAACTAAATCATGCGTGCCTACTATTTCTCTGCTGGCCAGCTCGTGTGTGCATCTCAGCACTTTAACTGCGTTGGTTAACCCTGATAGAAATCTCTCCGCAACGAATATATTAGATCAAGAATCATGTCATGGACACGATAAGCTTTTGTTCTTCTCATCATTTGATGCCTACCGGTTGGATCATGCTTCTGTTTACAAGCTCACTGAAGTAACCCTCTCCTAGCTCAAATGGGCCAACTTATCATTTACATGATACACAAATCCTTCGGCTATCCATCTCAATATCAGCTGGTCTCTCTTAATTTTGTAATCTTCTAAAAGAATGATTTACATATAATAAATGATGTGAAGGTAGATGATAAAAACAACACAATCTTTAGTCTTAAGCAAGTTGGGATAGACTAGAGATAAAGCACAATAGGAGCCACACATAACAGCAATATGAACTATAGCAAATAAATAGTAAAAGAAGCTCTTGATTCGTAGATTATGTCAAAGGGATGATCTAGAGTCAAGCTTCTTTTAATACTATTCTGATCTACCTTGTCGTCTATAGGATTAGTTATTATATCTATCTAAGTATATTTGTAGAAGATTAAGCAAGGTCACTTGATATGTAAATGGGTAACCGAGTGCTTTATTTCTCATTGAAAACAAGAGATTAGCCTATTTGAGCTCAGTGATAGATTTACTCAATGAGATCATAAATAGAAGTATGGTTCAACCAATAGACATCAATGTTGATGAAGGCATGGAAACATCTTATCGTATTCATGGTATGATGATTGATCCCATATATTTTTGCCAAGTGAAGAGAACCACTTGCATGGCACTGAGTGAGAGTGGTTTATACAAAGGCAAGACTTGAAGATTATTCATCCAAAAGAGCATGTCGGATATGACCACCATCAGAAGCAGCAATGCCACAAGTGAGGTATCTTACAATAAATCTATATGTGCTATTGCTGATAGTGCTGCTTATGTCGAGTACCTGTGTTGGATTTAGAATACTGTGTTGTATGTTTCTTGTCAATGGAGGCTCCTGAAACTTGGAGAACACTGCATTTGTCTTGGTGTTTTGATTTGTCTTTCTTCTGCAAGTACATGAAGCTCTCCTTGTGATTGCATCCTCCTATGCCTGAATTCTCTTCTATCGACTCAAGAACCGTCAAGTTTCAGCGCCGCCTCCTGTGTTTAGCTTCTTATGAACTTATTTTTCCATTTCTTTGTGTTGTAAGGAAGTGTGTAATTATGATGTACTGCTGGCTGGTTAATTTGCCTTGGCGTTTTGAATCTTCTTCGACATGAAGCTCTCATTGTGATTGTTCCCACTTATTCCTGAATTCTATTATCACTTCTGCAGATTGAAGGAACATTCAGTTTCTGCTGTGCCTCTTGTATTTTGCTTATGATGAACTTCCTTTTGCATTTGTTTCTTTTGTAAGGCAGAATATGTCAACTTTTCCATTTATTCGTTTTGTAAGGCAGAGTATGTAATTTTGATGCACTGTTGCCTGGTTTGATGACTTTGATTATCCATTGCGTCTCTTTCTCCTAGCAGTTTCCAGAATCATGGTATGAAACTATGGTTCTTCAGTTTGTACAATCATCTGAAATTTCATCTTTTATCTGTATGGGTTACTATTTGTTTTATTTGTGGCCTTGTATTTGTCACGTTAATTGAAACTTGATTGAATAAATGGGGCAGTGCTATTAGCCTGAACTGATGCAACAATTTCTGGAGGTAAATGATTTGGCTTAGCAAACAATGCGGTGTGCAAACAAAAAGCTGTATAAGTTCACACTAATGTCTCTCTCACTCAACACTCTCTGTGACAATACTCTGATTTCTTTTACTCTCGTGAAAATGTACTCATTTGCATGGCACATGCTTTTATGATGACCAGGTACACAATCAGCAAATTAGTCAGCTAATCGGTTAGTCGCAGCTGGTGCCCATTGCTCTTTGCAGTTAGAACCATTTTTTAAATGCGTTTAAATTTGTCATTTTCCTTTTTTCCCTCTCCATACGCATGGCGGTGTGTGGTTGGTTCGCCGGTGGTGCCGACGTTGATTGGTCCAGCCAACTAGCCGTGTTTGTCCTGGAGTCAATGCATTGAGTTGTTGCTTAAACATGGCCACATTGAGTTGTTGCTTAAACAATGCATACTGAGGAGGGCTATCTCTATTTTTTTTTTCTTTTGCACAAGACAATGACGCACACACTAATGGTCACTGTTGGTTTCTTCCTACTTTCCTAGCTAGCTTATCTGCAAGGAAACCAAGATTGCACACTGCCAACTCCCTTACACCCAAAATACCACCACAACAGTGTGTAGAGAGGTCAAGCTACCTTAGCCATGGAGATCGCCATGGTGGCCATAAGGCCTCTCCTTACGAAGCTTGGCGGCCTGCTCGCTGGTGAGTTCACCCTGGAGAAGCGCGTGAGGAAAGGTATGGAGTCTCTTGTCATAGAGCTAACCTTGATGCACGCTGCCCTCCGCAAGGTGGCAAAAGTCCCGCAAGAGCAGCTTGATGAGGGGGTCAAGATATGGGCCGAAAATGTCGAGTTGTCCTACCAAATGGAGGACATCGTTGACACCATGATGGTGCATGTGGAAGATGACGGTGAGCCTGTCAACCAGAATAGAATCAAGAAGTTGATCAAGAAGATCATCAAATTATTCAAGAACGGAAGGGATCTGCATCGGATATCTGACTCTCTAGAAGTGGTGATGGGTCAAGCTAAGCAGTTGGCTGAGCAGCGCAAAAGATATGAGCAAGAGATGCGGGACACCAGTGCTGGTGCTGGCATTGACCCTCGTGTGTTGGCTCTATACACAGATGTGACAGAGCTTGTTGGGATCAAATAAGCACAAGACAAGTTGATTAACATGTTGACTGGGGGTGATGATTGGTTGAAGAGTCCAATAAAGACGGTATCTGTTGTTGGATTCTCTTGCGAAAGTGGTGTATGATAAGATCAAAGTACATTTTGATTGTGGGGCCTTTGTTTCAGTTTCTCAGAATCCCGACATGAAGAAAGTCTTCAAGGATATTCTCTATGAGTTAGACAAGAAGAAGTATTCATGCATTCATAGTGCAATAAGGGATGAAAAACAGCTTATCGATGAACTCAGTGAATTTCTTAAGAGCAAGACCAAATTTATTAAGAGCAATAATGAATTCCTTGCCAACAAGAGGTATGCCAACTGCTTTTTCTTTGTCATTGATCAATTTGTCTTTTCACATAGTACAACCATGATACTGTTTTTGAACTGTTGTATAAACATCTTTGTACCACATTGTTAGTCATCCACTAGATTTACAGTGTTCATATAAATTCATGAATTTTTCTCCAGTGCATTTTCGCCTCAATAACACATCATCGCATAAGTCCTTTTTACCAAGACAGACTTAGATATACCCTGATTGATCTATTAACTTACTATCTGAAACGTTTAAGCAGGTACATCATCGTAATCGATGACATATGGGATGAAAAAGTGTGGCGTTTAATCAAGTGTGCTTTCCCCAAGAATAGTCTTGGAAGTCGAATAATCACGACTACTCGCATTGTTAGTGTATCTGAAGCATGCTGCTCTTCTAGTGATGATATTTTCAGAATGGAATTTCTTGCTGATGACATCTCTAGAAGGCTCTTCTATAAGATAGTATTCTCTAATGAGAGGGGGTGTCCTCATGAACTGGTGCAAGTATCCGAAGACATCTTAAAGAAATGTGGTGGTATACCATTAGCCATTATTACCATAGCAAGTCTTCTAGCAAGTAATCATCAAACAAAAGCAAAAGATCAGTGGTATGATTTGCTCAATTCCATCGGTCATGGACTTACAGAAGATCACAATGTGGAGGAGATGAAAAAGATACTATTGTTTAGCTATTATGATCTGCCATCTCATCTGAAGCCTTGTTTATTATATTTAAGCATATTTCCGGAAAATTTCAAGGTCTTAAGAGTTGACTTGATATGGAGGTGGATAGCCGAAGGCTTTGTTCATAGTGAAAAACAAGAAACTAGCTTATATGAGCTCGGAAACAATTATTTCAATGAGCTAATAAATAGAAGTATGATACAGCCCATAGGCATTGATGATGAAGAAAGGGTAGAAGCTTGCCGGGTACATGACATGGTACTTGATCTCATACGTACCTTGTCCACTGAAGAAAACTTTGTCACTATTCTTGATGGTACTATGAGAAAAGTGTCTAACTTGCAAAGTAAGGTTCGCAGATTATCCATCCAAAATGGCAAGATGGATATTTCTACCACCAGCATGAAACAAGTGAGATCTCTTACTTTTTTCACACATGGTATAATTGACAAAGTACAGCTGAATATCTGCAGTTTTGAAGTTCTGCGTGTGTTGGATTTAGAAGGTTGTACTATTTCAGATCCTGGGTATATGAAGAATTTATTACACTTGAAGTACCTACGGCTGATACATGCACATGTTAATGAGCTTCCAGTGGAAATAGGGAAGTTGCAATTTCTGCAGACACTGGACTTGAGACGAGCTCGTGGTATAAAAGAACTACCGTTGAGTATTGTTCGTCTACGACATTTGATTTGCTTGTACGTTCATGAGGACATGAAGATGCCATCCGGAATGGGTAGCCTCAAGTCCCTAGAAGTGCTAGACGAACTGCTGGTAGGCCAGTTATCTTCAGGCAATTTTAATCAAGACACTGCAAAAGAGTTGGGCCAACTGACCAAGTTGAGTGTGCTCCGGTTTAAATGGAGATGTATCAATGACATCACTGATAAAACTTTGGTTGAGTCCCTAAGTAACCTGCACTGAATACAAAATCTAGATATTTGTGCAGATGGCGGTCGACATGTCGATCTCATGCGTGAAGGCTGGGTTCCTCCCCCACAGCTCCATAGATTGTAGTTTCAGGGAACCACCTGCTCATTCCAGACTCTGCCAACATGGATTAACCCTTCAACGCTTCCTTTACTTTCTTACCTGGAAATATGGGTGGAGGAAGTGCGACCGGACGACATTCGGCTCCTCGGGTTGTTGCCCGCTCTGCGCTCTCTCTCCTTGGTGCGCAGTACTATATTCTCAGGGGGGCCTGCAGTGGAAATGTCAGTCGTCACCGCTGATGCATTCCCATGCGCGACGGAGTGCCGCTTCATTGGTATCGCCGCAGTGCCATCTATATTTCCACAGGAAGCTATGCCAAAGGTTAAACTCCTCTGCTTTGGCTTCCCGGCTGTGTGGATCTCCCGTGGTGACTTTGATTTCGGCATGGGACACCTCCCTTCCCTGAAGTATGTTCAGATTGGGCTTCTGTGTGAAAAAGCAACTGACGTCGAGCTGGAGGAAGCAGATGCTGCGGTGAGGGTCGCCACGGAGGACCATCCCAACGGCGTGCAACTTAGTTTGTGCAGTTGGTAATGTTGGCACACCGGGAAAGGTACACCTACTCCACCTCCACGCAGCATGCACGTATTCACATTTCTGTGTTCACAAGTCCCAAATGTTCAATCCATTCCTCTCTCTTTTGTTTATCAAATTCAGGGGGAGGATGTTGCCAAGGCTGCATGTGATGAGGTTCGCCACACCTCTGTTATACATACATTGTTTTTCGTTCACCTACTGTTATGTATTCGGTGTTCATTTCTGCCATTGTTTCCAATTTCAGGTCGAGGGATCGATTCATCAAATCAGTTAGTAGCACACTACCACCAAACTATACGCTATGTAACCATTTTCCTTTAGCCTATTTTCTGTAGCTAGCTAGTTCGATCAGTCCATTACTACTGTCTAAAAATAATATTTTTTTGTTTTTGCCTGCCAAAAGATTAAGCATGACCTTTCCTAGATTAGCAAATACGGAGTAATTCACTAGTTATATTCCCTTCTAGGTAGTTGGATGAACTGAGTTCATTTTTCCTTGTACTATCTATGCCCTTCTGTATGCTTGGATGAACTCTTTTTTTCTTTTTGCCCTACCTTCCTATTTTAAGTACCAAGAAATATCAAGAATTTCTCCTTGGTTCTGAACGTTTGATTTCACATAGCACTACGTGTTGTTACTATCCAGCACAATATTATGTGATGAATATTAACAATGAAAATAATATGTATGCCCTTTCTGTACTTGGATGAACTCTGTTTTGTTGTACAACATTTAACTGAACCACTTGTCTGAATGTGCTTCCACATTGCATTGTAGGTAGCAGGAGCTAACAGATTTGATCGACATGGATTCAATCGATCATGCGAAAGCTTCCAACATCCCATGGCTGGTACCAATCCAACCAAGACGGTCAATAGCACTGTATTTCTGTTGCCGTTTGATCATCCTGTGCAGCGACGTAAGGCTCTTGTGCATACTGTCCACTTATGTCTGAATTTTCTTCTTGGTTCTGGCATTTAAAGAACAATAAAGTTTGTAGTGAGGGCCACATGCATTTTGCGCATGATGAACCATTAATTATTTGCCTGGTTTGCTTTTCATTCTCCATTCCACTGCTTTGTTTGTAACAGCATTCAGACTTCCATAGTTGTAAACTGAAATACCGCTTTCAGTTTGTACAATTATTATTCTGAAGTTTTACCTTGTGTTCATCAAGTTGGATTGATCAAATAAATGTATGTCAGCAGTGTCGTTTCAAATTTGAATGCATGGTTTTGTAGCTAATTGCTAATCAATAACACACACACACACACACACACACCATTGAGCTCACTAACTATTTACTCCCATTCTCAATATGATGGACACAGATAGCATTTGTATTTTGCACACCAAACGGTAAGCAACTTTGTCCATTAATTTAATTTGTATGAATAATTAGGCAAATATTCAAGAAAATAAATATGTTTTAAAAATAATGTGTGAGATTACTGGTGTTGTATTATTGTTGTTTCTGTCCACCAAAAGATTAGGTATGACGTGATCAAGATGAACAATCTACAAATGATATGCATGCACCTTCTGTACTTGGATGAACTCTGTTCTCTTGGGCAACATTTAGCTGAACCACTAGTATGAATGTGCTTCCACATGGCATTGTAGTTAGCAGGAGCTAACAAATTTCGTTGACATGTACACAGATCGATCCTGTGAAGGCTACAGCTCAGTCTTCTGCTTCCATTGCAACCAAGACGGTCAAGAAAACTCTATTTCTCTGGTACCGTTTGATTGTCTTACTCCTGCAGTGGCATAAAGCTCTCATCGTCCACTTATGTCTGAATTATCTTCATGCTTTCGGCAACTCAAGAACAATGAAGTTTGTGGGGCGTTCGATCCCCCCCCCTGCATTTTGCCCATGGAGAACCATTAATTATGATGCACCGCTGGCTACTTTGCCTCCTTTCATTCTTCGTTATACTGTGTTCTTTTTAACAGCATTCTGACTCGTGTTTATTCCAGTTCTAAATTAAAATGTCGTTTTCAGTTTGCACAATTATTTGAAGTTTTACCTTGTATTTATCATGTTGGTTTGATCAAATATACGGTGTCGCTTCGATGTGAATGCATGAGTTTGTAGCTAGTTATGGTTACGGGACGCTAGTTCTTTTTATTTTGAAGAATCAAAATAGCCTACTTCTCATTTGGAATATACTACATTTCTGAAATCAGCGTACCTATAGCTATTTCATAGCATCCCTCTAACCAAAGAGAGAGGCGAATTAAAAAAAAGAAGGTGGATGACTCATCCATCCTCATCCTTTCAACTTGACACGCCACAAGTGGGCACGGAAATAGTCATAGAAGCTAGCGATGACACTCTTGAAATTAGTTTAGTCTATGACATTTTCGTGTCAGGTTTGTATGGTGGTGCATGGTGCCAATTGCCAAGGTTGGTTAGTCCAATCAATCGTAGTTGTATGTCTGTAGATAATGCAAACTGAGCTGTTAAACTAGTTAATCTAACGCGTCTGCTCAAAGGTATCGATCACATCATCGCAAGCATCGAGACCATTTCGCAAGTGCCAAAGAAGCAGTTGGCCGGCCCTGCTTATCATAACGCCTAAACTTTGCATGAGTATGAATGATTAGCGCGTCAGGCGCACATAGTATGAGGGAGCAGGTGGGTTCTTTCTCAGTTTCCTTTAACGAAAAGGAGATTGGTTAATTAGCTTAACCCGACCACCGCAGTCCAAGCGGCATCTCCAAGGCCTTATTCCCCCGTCTGCAGAAAGCATCTCAGCCTTGACAGACTAACATTGTGGGCGACTAGGTACAAGTACAACAACCAGCTGATGCATGGGACCTGGTAGTCCTGAGACCCACATGACAGCAAGTCTATGCACCTTTCTTTTATGCGCCTGATCGTCCTATCATCCAATTCCCATTCCTCACTACATTATTACTCCCCAACGTTGGTTTTCAATACTTAGAGCATCTCCAGCCGTTGGCCCCCCCAGGACGCATAAAAATCCCCCCCTGGGGCAAGCCGGCGCTAAATCCGCGCTGGGGGCGGTTTAGCGCCCAACCGTCGCCCCCAGGCGTTGAAATTGGCCCATTTTTCGGCCCACTTTCGGCGAATAAAGGGTCCATATGGCCAGAATAGGCCCATATTCGGCGTGGTTCGCCGTGGCTCGGCTTTAAATTATGAACATTTAAATATTTTTTATCACATATTTCATCACAGAAAAATCAAATACTTCAACAAAATAGTACAACACAAATAGTTCAATACAAATTATATAGTTCAACAAAAAAATCATATTTCATCACACGTCGCGCCCGGCGTCGCCCTTGAGCCTTCATAGGTGCTCCACCAGATCATGCTATAGCTGATGATGCACCTGTGGGTCTCGGATCTCCTGACGCATACTGAGGTAGGCAGTCCAGGTTGCCGGTAGCTGGTGATCAACTTCGGCTAGAGGGCCTTGCCTGTAGTATGGTTCAGTGTCAAACACGGGGTCTTCTTGCTCGCTTTCGATGATCATGTTGTGCAAGATGACACAGCAAGTCATGATCTCCCCCATTTGATCTTTCAACCAGGTCTGAGCGGAGTAACGGACAACTGCAAATCGAGATTGGAGCACACCAAATGCCCGCTCGACATCCTTCCTGCAAGCATCCTAAATCTTCGCAAACTAGGCTTTCTTGCCTCCTGCCACAGGGTTTGAGATGGTCTTCACAAATGTCGACCATCTCGGATAGATGCCATCAGCTAGATAGTACCCCTTGTTGTAATGCCGCCCATTGATCTCGAAGTTCACCGGAGGAGAATGACCTTCAACAAGCTTGGCAAAGATAGGAGAGCACTGCAACACGTTGATGTCATTGTGAGTTCCTGACATACCAAAGAAGGAGTGCCAAATCCAGAGGTCCTGTGTGGCCACCGCCTCAAGTACCACACTGCAACCCCCTTTGGCGCCTCTGTACATCCCCTGCCAAGCAAATGGGCAATTCTTCCATTTTCAATGCATACAGTCGATGCTTCCAAGCATCCCAAGAAATCCTTTTGCTGCATTCTGTGCTAGGATCCGAGCAGTGTCTTCCACATTGGGTGTTCTCAAGTATTGCGGTCCAAACACTGCCACCACTGCCCGACAGAACTTGTAGAAACACTCTATGCTGGTGGACTCGGCCATGCGCCCATAGTCGTCGAGTGAATCACCGGGAGCTCCGTATGCAAGCATCCTCATCGCTGTCGTGCACTTCTGGATCGAGGTGAATCCAAGTTTGCCGGTGCAATCCATCTTGCACTTGAAGTAGTTGTCGAACACCTGGATGGAATTCACAATCCTGAGGAAGAGCTTTCGGCTCATCCGATAACGGCGCCGAAATGTTTTCTCGCCGTGAAGTGGAGCATCGGCGAAGTAGTCGGAGTAGAGCATGCAGTAGCCTTCGAGACGATGCCGGTTCTTTGCTTTCACCCGCCCCGACGCCGAGCCACCTCGCCGCGGCTTTTCATTGCTCGCCAGCAGCTGGGCGAGGGCGGCGAGCACCATGAGATGTTCTTCTTCCTAGACGTCGGCCTCGGTTTCCTCCTCTAGCAGCGCGGCGAGCGCTTCCTCGTTATCCGAGTCCATCGCCGAGGCAGGCAAATCGCCGAACACCTTGCGCCCGGTGGGCGTGTACCCGCCGCTAAACTGCCCCTCCGCGGCCGGAAACGCCCAGCTGCTGTTGGAGGGACTGCCGCGGCGAACCGCTGGTATTTTTCCGGCGGGGAATGGCTATCTAGCGGTGAAGGGCAGCGGGCGGCGCCGGGATATAGCTAGTGGCGGCCGAGGGCGCGGTGGGTGGGAGGTGAGTCGGGGAAGAAAATCTTGACTTTTCACCTGACGGTGTGGGCCAGCCGCGCTTTTCCCTTGAGCCGGAGCCCCCAATGGCCCCCCAGTGCGCCGGGTTCGGCCTGTGACCGCCGGGCGGAAAAAATGGCCGAACCGGGGCTTTTCAGCATCCTGGGGGCGCGACTAGGACGTTTTTTTGGCGCCGGCGCCGAAAAAATGGTCTGGGGGCCTGTTGGGGACGCGGCTGGAGATGCTCTTAGCCAGCTTCTGGCGGCTGGAGATGCTCTTAGCCAGCTTCTCTTGATGGAAACAAAACATTGCCCGGACTGTCTTTGAAGACCAAAGGCCTGTTTCTTTTTGGTGTATCCATTCCTCCTCGATAATTAGCCTACTTCGGCCGAGCTGCAGCAGGAGATCAGACGAGGATATTGCCAACCGTCGGAACGCTCATACACCTGGAGTGAACTGAAATGAATGTTTTGCTTCCCCGTTCGTGATCAAAATATGGAAATTGTTTATGGACACTCTTCTATCTTTACATAGGGTGGCCTAAATTAGCCAAGGCAAAAAAAAAGTTCATCAGTAACAGCATCGGTATAACGTACTCCAGATTAGCAACAAACTCTGCTTTCTGCACTTCAATTGTTACTCTGCTTTTTTTATGGAACAGTCAGGGGAGCTATTCGCATGTCTGTACTTCCTCATGGCATTGTGCTTGGATGAACTCTGTTTCCGTTTGTAACATTTAGCTGAAGTACTTGTACCAATGTGCTTCCACATGTCATTGTAGGTAGCAGGAGCTAATAGATTTTGCTGATACAGAATCAGTCGATCATGCGACAGCCCACAGTTCTCTCTACTGCTTCCAGTGCCACCAAGACGGCCAAGAACACTGTATTTCTCCCGTGTTGTTTTGATGGTCTTACTTCTGCTGAGGCATAAAGCTTTCGTAGTTTTATGCATACTGTCCACGTATGCCTGGATTCTCTTGATGCCTCCGGCACGTCAAGTACAATAAAGTTTGTGGGGCGTCCCCCAAGCATTTTGCTCATGGTGAACCATTAATTATGATGCATTGCTGTTTGTAACATCATTCATACTCAGTTTATTCCAGAGTTAAAAATTAAAATGTCGCTTTCGGTTTGTGCAATTGCTCTGAAGTTTTACCTTATATTTATCATGTTGGTTTCATCAAATATAAGGTATGTCAGCAGCGCCATTGTGATGTGAATGCACGAGTTTGTAGCCAGTTATGATAACGATATGCTAGTTTTATTTATTTTTTGACATAATCAAAATAGCCTGCTTCTCATTTCAAATATTTGAAATTAGTGTACCTATAGCTAGTTCATGGCATCCCTCTAACCAAAGAGAGAGGCGAGTTAAAAAAGAAGAAGGTGAATGACTCATCTGTCCTCATCCTTTCAACTTACACGCCACAAGGCACAAGTGGACACCGGAATAGTCATAGAAGTTAGCGATGACACGGGATCAATCACCTCACCACTCTTGAAATTAGTTTAGTTTATGACATTTTCGTGTCAGGTCCGCATGGTGGTGCATGGTGCCAATTCCCAAGGTTGATTAGTCCAACCAAGGTTGCTGTCTATCTCTAGATAATAATGCAAACCGAGCTGTTAAACTAGTTAGGCTAATGCGTCTGCTCAGAGGTAACGATCACATCCTCGCAAGCGTGGAGACCATTTCGCAAGTGACAAAGAAGCAGTTGGCCGGCCACGCTTGTCCTACCGCTTAAAATTTGCTTTCATGGAGCAGATGGGTTCTTTCTCAGTTTTCTTTGACACCAAAACACGTCAAGAATGTGAACGCAGGAATGTTGGTGGAGCTCTGTAGTCCAAGCGGCATCTTCAAGGCCATATTCTCCTGTCTCACGAAAGCGCGCAT
This sequence comes from Triticum aestivum, assembly GCF_018294505.1. Lineage (NCBI taxonomy): Eukaryota > Viridiplantae > Streptophyta > Magnoliopsida > Poales > Poaceae > Triticum > Triticum aestivum. Next base: position 577,870,272 of record NC_057802.1, read on the forward strand.
CTGAGCCTTGCTAGACTCGCACTACGGACGACTAGCTACAATATCCAGCTGATACATGGGACCTGGCTGTCCAGAGACCCAACCCAAGTCCCGTTCCTTCCTAAATTATTACAAAACCCTAACGTTGGTTGAAATACTTAGAGCTTCCATATATTGAAGGAAACAAACATTGCCCAGAGTGTCTTCGTACCAATCGCAAGCTCTTCCACCTCTCTTCCACCTAAACCACTACCACAACCTCTTGTAGAGAGGGCAAGACATGGAGATTGCCATGGGGGCTATCGGCCCTCTCCTCCCGAAGCTCGCCGAGCTGCTCGTCGGCGAGCTCACCATGGAGAAACAAGTGAGGAAAGGCATCGTGTCTCTCGTAACAGAGCTGAAATTGATGCATGTTGTCCTTAGCAAGGTGTCAAAAGTGCCTGCGGACCAGCTTGACGAGGGGGTCAAGATCTGGGCAGGAAATGTCAAGGAGTTGTCCTACCAAATGGAGGACATCGTTGATGCTTTCATGGTGCGTGTGGGGAATGATGGCGAGTCCACCAACCCGAGGAACAGAGTCAAGAAGATACTCAAGAAGGTCAAAAGATTATTCAAGAATGGCAAGGATCTCCATCGGATCTCTGATGCTCTAGATGAAGTGGTTCTTCAAGCTAAGCAGTTGGCCGAGCTGCGTCAAAGGTACGAGCAAGAGATGCGGGACACTAGTGCTCATACTAGTGTTGACCCTCGCATGATGGCCTTGTACACAGATGTGACAGAGCTCGTCGGCATTGAAGAAACACGAGACAAGTTGATCAACATGTTGATTGAAGATGATGATTGGTCGAAGTATCCGTTGAAGACGATCTCTATTGTTGGATTTGGTGGGTTAGGCAAGACAACTCTTGCCAAAGCAGCATACGACAAGATCAAAGTGCAATTTGATTGTGGTGCTTTTGTCTCGGTTTCGCAAAACCCTGAAATGAAAAAGGTTTTGAAGGATATTCTCTATGGACTTGACAAGGTCAAGTACGAAAACATACACAATGCAGCGAGGGACGAAAAGTATCTCATTGAAGATATAATTGAATTCCTTAATGAAAAGAGGTACGTACATGTGCTTTTTCTTCTTTTACACACTGATTTTCATTTCATCTAGTAAAATAGTGACACCATTTTATACTAGTGCATATGCATCTTGATAGTATATTGTTAATTTATACTTTTCATGTAAATTCCTATAGTTATTGTATAAATCATATCACGTAATAATTAGGGAGCATATATTTTTAGGGTAATTGAAAAGTTCTTATTCTAAATCGATGATCTCAATTATGTGTGTGTGTGTGTGTGTGTGTGTGTGTGTGTGTGTGTGTGTGTGTTGGGGGGAGGGGGTTACACAAGTCTCTGATTATGCAATTTAGTAAAAGTTAGCTTAGAAGTAATTTATCAAAACTAATATAATAATATATTATTTTATTATCTTCATTGTATTGATTTGTTAACTAATTATTAAATGCATTCATAAAGGTACCTCATCGTAGTCGATGATATATGGAATGAAAAAGCATGGGAGTTAATTAAGTGTGCTTTCTCCAAGAAGAGCCCCGGAAGCCGACTAATCACGACAACCCGCAATGTTAGTGTCTCTACAGCATGTTGCTCTTTTGAGGGTGATATTTATAGAATGGAACCCCTTTCTGATGATGTATCAAGAAGACTCTTCTGTAAAAGAGTCTTTTCACAAGAAGAAGGCTGCCCTCGAGAATTGTTGCAAGTATCCGAAGAAATTTTGAAGAAATGTGGTGGTATACCGTTAGCTATTATTACTATAGCAAGTCTTCTAGCTAATAAGGGTCAGATAAAAGCAAAGGATGAATGGTATGCTTTGCTCAGTTCCATTGGTCATGGACTCACAGAAGATCGCAGTTTGGAGCAGATGAAAAAGATATTATTATTCAGCTACTATGATCTACCTTCATATCTAAAACCTTGTCTATTATATCTTAGCATCTTCCCAGAAGATCATGCGATTGTGAGAGGTAGACTGATATGGAGATGGATATCCGAAGGTCTTGTTTACAGTGATAAACAAGAAACTAGCTTATATGAGCTCGGTAATAGTTACTTCACTGAGCTAGTAAATAGAAGTATGGTCCAGCCAATAGGCATTGATGTTGAAGGAAATGTAGAAGGTTGCCGTGTACATGACATGGTGCTTGACCTTATATGCTCATTATCAAGTGAAGAAAACTTTGTCACAATACTAGATGACACCAGAAGAAAAATACCTAACTCAGAGATCAAGGTTCGCAGATTGTCCATTCAAAATACCAAGATAGATGTGGATACCACTAGGATGGAACATATGAGATCTCTTACCATTTTCACAAGTGATGTTGTTGGGAAAGTGTTGGATATTTCAAGTTTTCAAGTTCTGCGCGTGTTGGATTTAGAAGGTTGTAAAAATGTCTCAGATGTTGGGTATGTCGGGAATCTGTTACATTTGAGGTACTTGGGGCTAAAAGATACTCATGTTAAGGACCTTCCCATGGAAATAGGGAAGCTGCAGTTTTTGCTTACCTTGGACTTAAGAGGTTCTAATATAAAAGTACTGCCATCGAGTGTTGTTCAACTAAGACGTCTAATGTGCCTGTATGTTGATTATGATATGAAGCTGTCATCTGGGATAGGTAACCTGACATCCCTAGAAGTGCTAGATGACCTGGGGTTATCTGACGTGGACCTTGATTTTGTGAAAGAATTGGGCCGTCTGACCAAGCTCAGGGTGCTCCGGCTTGACTGCGATGATTTTGATGAGAGCCTGGGTAAAGCTTTGGAGGAATCCATTTGTAATATACACAAACTGGACAGTCTAGATGTATATGTCTCTGATGGACTCATCAATTGCCTGAGCGAAGATTGGGTGCCTCCTCCACAACTCCGTAGATTGGCTTTCCCGGCAATTCAAAGTTGGTTCGAGACATTGCCGTCATGGATTAATCCTTCATCCCTTCCTCTCCTCTCCTATCTGGAGATAACGTTGTTTGAAGTGCGACCGGAGGTCATCCAATTTCTAGGGACTCTACCTGCTCTTGTTTATCTCGAGATACTGGATCATTCTGTGTTCCAAGAAGCGCATGAGGTGGAAGCGCCCGTCCTTTCCTCTAATGTTGCATTATTCCCATGTGCGACAGAGTGCCGCTTCTATGGTATTGGTGCCGTGCCATCTATGTTTCCACGAGGAGCTGCGCCGAGGCTTAAACAGCTTAGGTTCGCTTTACCAGCGAAGTGGGTCTCCCGTGAAAACATTGATTTGGGCATGAGGCACCTTCCTTCCCTCCAGCGAGTCACTGTTACAGTTTCCCAAGGAGAAGCTAACGATCAGGAGGTGGATGAAGCAAAGGCTGCTGTGAGGGCCGCGGTGGAAGACCACCCCAACCGTCCCGTCCTCGAGATTTAATTGACCCATCACGCACGCATAGGAAAAAGGTACACACAAGTCGCACAAGCATGTATTCTCATCATCTGTACATTCTCCCTCTCCCATGTGTTCATTGCTCGCTTTTCTTCGTTTCAGGCAGAGGAAGCAAAGCATGCGTTGAGGTTCGCTTGATACGTGATCAAACAGAAGGGTACAAGCATGTTTTCTCACCAAGTGTTTATTCCCCTCTGCTTCCGTTTTTCAGTTTCCTGGTGCGGAGTGCTAGGTCGATTTCTCAAAAATCTTGAAATCAGGTACCAAACTGTTCTTAGTTTCATTAGTATCTTCTTTGTTTCAGCATTTACCAAATCTTTCTACTAACTACATTAATTAAATTAGTAGTTAATTAGCAAGGAATGCATAGCATCACTTGTTATCTCTGCTTGCCAAACGATGGCAGTGCTGATTAGCAAGGAATCCACTAGTGTAGTAATATATGTACACCTTCTGTTTTGTTGTTCTGTAAATATTTAACTGAGCCATTCCTTCAACATGAATTGCAGGTAGAATGAGCTAACAGATGTCGTCGACATGTACTCAATCGTGCGTGCCTCCAACTCCGGTGTCCCTTCTTTTCCAACCAATACAGTGAAGCACGCTGCATTTTCCTTGCTGTTTGATCCGCCTTCTTTCTCCAAGGAGAGATGAAGGCCCCATTATGGCCTGTCATGTTTGAGTTATCCTTTTCTTTATACCAATTCAAGAACAATCAAGCTTGTAGGGCACCCCCTGCATTTTGCCCTGATGAACCATTAGTTATTATGTACTGATGATGTATGGTTTGCCTCCTATCCAGCGTTGTTCATTACACTCCTTTATTTGTAACAGCTTTTTCTAAAACTCGATATTTATTCCAGACTCATAAACTATACTGTCAGAGTTCAGTTTGTAATATGGTCTGAAGTTTATCTTCCATCTGTCATGTTGGTTTGATCAAATAAATCGTGAACTGTAGCTTGAATTTGCCACTGAGACACACTGTGTGCCCTTGCTGTTATTTATTACTCTGTAGAATTATTGGCCCAGAACAGATGCAATGATTTCTGGAGGTAAGAATGTGGTTCGGTGTACTCCATTCATCGATTGTCAGTCTCTCCTTTACTTGCACTTACACAGGGCAGCAAACCAGGTGATCTTTTTTGTGTACCATGAAGGCCCGTTTATTAGCAACTCGATTGATAAGCTACACGTATTCGTTTCTTCCTGCTATATTATTTCCACCGCAATCGGTAGCTTGCTTCGGCCTAGCTGCAGCCGAGATCAGATGAGAACGTTGCCAACCATGTAATTTAACTGAAGCTGAAAGCCTGAAGCCCAGCTCAAGAGCAAACTCCGGCGGTCCTTGTGTCTAAGTCTAGTGCTGCATTATCTTGTCTGTCTAAGTGGTTGCTCTCCTCTTATTGCAATCAAGCACGGGTTTGTGCCAGGGCATTAATTCTAGTTCCATTGCCTGCTCTGTCCGAGGTTGCAGCCAAGATCAGGCGAGATGACAATGTCATCCTTTTTCAGTCTTTCTTTCGATCGCTCGCCGTTTCGTTAGAAAATCTTACAAAATTCAGTCAACTCGTTTGGAGCTGTTTCACGCAGGACTACTAGATTTTGGTTATCAAGTAACAGTATCAGCAAAAGAAAAATGACAGCATCATGTTTTTATCAGTAACCGGATGACACATGGGACCATAGCGTAAGGAGGACCACAAGGCAGCGGTTGTGTGCGTGACTGCGTGCACATGACCGGTCGTGTTCGTTCGTAGCTCCTCTGCTCCCAATGTTATATCTACCGCGTACGGAGAGGGAAGAGCCGTCGAGTGGATCTCGTGGAGGGGGCCTCTGCTGGCCGCCGGCCGCCGGCCCCCGGCCTCCTCCCTGGTCCGGTAAGTCCTGTCGACCACCGGCGACCTGCTCGCTGCTGAGTGTGTGCAGCGGCCCGAAGAGGCACGTCCAGCCCGGATCTCGCAAGACAGCGATATCAGGTATGAATCTGTTCTTCTGTTCTACATTAGATCTGACTAAATTAGTTTCTTCGACTACAATCGTGGGCGTCAGGGTGTGCATCTTAAGTGCAAACTGTTCGTCGTCCACCACAAATTTCCATCCGTTCTAGTAGATCTTTCATCGTGGACTCTAGTTTCTTCAAGTAAATCATTTCTGTGCTGGTTTGCCGGTGTGTGCATCTCAGTTCTTCGCTGCAAATTATTGGTTATCCACGATAGATTTATAGTGCTAATTTGGCCGTGTAAGCTACTTGTACACCCCCCCCCCCCCCCCCCCCCCCCAAAAAAAAAAAAGCTACTTGTACATAATTTGTTCTTCCGTTCGGGATCTGACTAAATCGTGGGGTCGCGGTGTGCATCTTAAGTGTGGATTGTTCGTCGTCCACCACTGATTTCCTTCCGTTCTACTGTAGATCTTTCATCGTGCACTCTAGTTAAGTAAATCATTTCTGTGCTGGTCGGCCGGTGTGTGCATCTCAGTTCTTCAGTGCAAATTGTTGGTTATCCAGGATAGATTTATAGTGCTAGTTTGGTCGTATAAGCTACTTGTAGGGTCTGCTCCAGTGAGTCCATTTGCTGCCAGATAACTAGCGCACGCTTCAATACTGACCTCTCTTTATGAAGAAACATATATCAGATGCATCTTGATTTGTCCCACACACAAAAAAAGATGCATCTTGATTTGTTTGCCAACTAAACGGTGCAAAAACTTCATATAAATAGGTCAGTCTTGGATGAAAGTTACAGCTCTTTGTGGACTTAAAAGAGATGCTAGTGCGGAAGAAATGAAGAGGACGTTGTTAATTAGCTGTTACCATCCACTGTTTTTTACTGCTGGTTTGGTGTTTGCGCCTTAAGTGCAAATCGTTGATGACACACTGTAGCTTTACATTGGTTGGTATAAGATGGTTTTCCCCCTGGGGTTTGCTTATGTTTTTGCCTTGATAACTAGCTCATTATTCATTCATTGATATCTTCTCTATATTTAGAAATAGTATACGCATCATGTTGACTTACCTGCCAACTAATTGTTGAAAAAACTTCACGTGCATAGGTACATGGGCATGAGATGAGAATCACAATTGTTGTGGAGGAAGCGAAGAATGTCTTGTTACTTGGTTGTTGCCATCCATGTTCTTTTGGGTTGCACAATGCAATAAGCGTTTCTCTCCGCAACGAATATATTAGATCGAGCATCATGTCATGTACACCATAAGCTTTTGATGTCTTCATAGTCGATGTCTACCAGTTCGATCATGCTTCTATTTATCAACTCATTGAAGTAACCTTCTCCTAGCTCAAATGGGACAATTTTCTCGTTTACATGATACATAAAACATTCAGATATCCATCTCCATATGAACTAGTCTCTCTTAATTTTGTAATCTTCTGGATATATGCTTGCATATAATAAATGATGTGAAGGTAGAGCATAGAACAATAACATAATCTTTAGTCTCAAGCAAGGTGGAGTAGACTAGAGATAGAATGCAAGATGTGTCACATACACAACAACAACATGGAAAGTAGCAAAAAATGGTAAATGGAGCTCCTGACTTGTAGATTATGTCAAAGGGATGATCTAGAGTCAAGCTTCTTTTACTACCAGTTTTGATCTACCTTATCATCTAGAAGATTAGTTATTATATCTAAGTATGTTTTTAGAAGATTAGAAGATTAAGCAAAGTCACTTGATATGTAAATGGATAGCTGAATGTTTTTTTATCATGAAAACAAGAGATTAGCTTATTTGAGATCGGTGATAGAGTTTCTCAATGAGACCATAAATAGAAACATGATTGAACCAACAGACATCAATGTGACAAAGGCATGAAAAAAAAAATCTTATCGTATACATGATATGGTGATTGATCCCATATGTTTTTGCCAAGTGAAGAAAACCGCTTGTATGGCATTCGGTGAAAGCCATCTATCCAAAGGCAAGAATTGAAGATGATCCGTCCGAAAAAGCACGACAAATATGACCACCATCAGAAAGAGCAACTATTTCACAAGTGAGCTCTCTTTGCAATATTCATGTGCTATTGTCGATTCAGTATTGCTTATGCTGAGTTTTCATGTTCTACATATGTTAGATTTAGAATATTGTGTTGCATGCTTCCATTCTTTCCAATTGAGATGGTGAGATTCAAGAACAGTGCATTTACCATGGTGTTTTTATTTGTCTTCTGCAACGACATGAAGCTCTCAGTGTGGTTGTACCCTTTTATGCATGAATACTATTATCACTTTTGTGAGATTCAATAACCACCAAGTTTTTGTACCGCCTCCTGCATTTTGCTCACGATGAACTTCCTTCTCCATTTCTTTTTTTGTAAGAAAGAGTTTTGTACTTATGATTATCTGGCAGGTTAATTTTCGGTCAGCTCAAGAACCATTAAGTTTGTAGGGTGCCCCCCTGCATTTCGCCCTTATGAACCATTGGTTATTATGTACTGATGTTTGGTTAGATTGGTCTCCTGCATTCTTCACTACACTCCTTTTTTGTAACAGCTGTATTTTTCATGCTGGTTTGAACAAATTAACGGGGAAGTCAGCAGTGTCATTTTGATGTGGCGGCTTAGGACATGTATTGAGTACATCTTTCTATTGGGAAGCACTAGGAATCGGACTACTGATTCCTAGCCTCCATCAGATAGTGCGCTGCCGTTGGATCACAATGTAGTGGACCGTTGGATGTAGTACAGATCAAGCTACATTGGAAGCAAGTTTGTTGGGATACAGAAGCACGTAATTTAGGGTAACTAATCCCAGATATTTAGGAAACCGATTGAGCAGTTTCAGGAAACTAATTAGGGAAGGATTAATGCAGCGTAAAGGCTTTCCAAACTAGATGATGCCCCGTGCGTTGCTGCGGGAATCGGTTGCGAAATATCTCAGTGAAACTTTTTTGTATGGAGCATGAATATTGAATTAATAATATGAGAACTAAAACGTAATATGTACTACATGTAAGTAGCATAACAAAATCCATGGTGACACGTTGTGGTGGGCCTCTTGCCCCTTTTAGGAAATTCAAAGCAAATAGTTCTCTTAGCATAGTGGACAGTGAGGGTGAAATTGAGAGACCACCTCGCATATGTGCAGTTTTGTATAGTAAGATCGCACTTAGTTTTGCTCACACTAATTTTCCTTGAAGATTTATATAGGGAGGTAGCATTGTCCATGGAGTTAACGGCTAGGAATGAAAATATAGAATCTAGGGAATTCCAGATGAGAAATCTTATCACATAGCATTGAGAAACAATATTCTGAAAGAACAGGAAAATAAGTTCAGAAATACGTAGACCAGCCTGCAGTGAGGTGTTAGTACTCCCTCCATACCATGTGTTGGAGATACAAAACATATGTAGGATTACATTTATGTAAGAGGTGGGAGTAAAATATGCATGTGATGTGTACATTTTATTTTGGAATGACATAGTATGTCACGACGTAGGTACGTTTGATTAATTCTGGTGGTAAAAGTGTCTGCCTGAAAATAGTTCAAGTGTTGCAATGGTAAATAGGTGGGCTCCTGATTAAAGGTCAACCAAGGTTGTCAGTCATCATTGTTGTGTGCGGTCATATTGATTTGGGGATGATAGAAATAATGCATAGACTACACACATTGATACCTGCGAGCATAGACGAATAAACCATGTTATTGCCAGAACATCATATCGTAGTATAGTGATAATAAATGTAATTCTAGGCCTCTACTTCAGTGTTATATAATCATTGAGTTATCTCTAATTAATTTTATGTTGTGTTCCTCCGATATGGTATATTCCGATGGCATTGATACTTATCATGTGGATTTTATTCCTGTTAGACTTCGTTGCAGCCATCAACCCTTTTCTGTTCATACGAAATCGACATTTGATATTCTGTTTATAGAACTGGGACAATCACGCAAGTCCTCACTTTCCTTTTCATACGACGCCAATTTTCATATATATCACTTGGATGGAACTGATAATGTATAAGAAGCTGAATCGTTTCTATTTCAATATTAAACGTGTATTTATAGTCTCAAATTAAAAAATGGCATGTGCTCTTAACTTGTCCAAAGTGTGCTATATATGATTCACTTTTATGCCATTTATACTTAAGCCGCCCACTTATCATGTCTTCTCTCAACGGCGGGCCTGTCAATATGTGGTAATGACAATATACCCAAAGGGATGATACATGGACAATGTATTTGGAAATTAAAAACATGGATGAGAAGTTGAAACAGCAAACCTGAAAGTGACTGAAGGTTGCACTGATAAAGATTAGTCAGATTCCAGAATAGAGAAAATCTTCGTCAGTCATTCGAACGTGAAGGAGCAAAGAAAGTTGTCGGTTGTTAGTGTTGTGTGTGGTCATATTGATCTGGGTAAATACAAAAGAGTACCTAGAATCCACTGTGTAACTGCCAGCATAAACAAACAACCATGTTATTTTTAGCACAAACAGATTATAATATAGAAACCTAGAATGGATTATCTCATCATACAGTGATAGATTTAATCCCAGCAGAAGATCAACTAAAATGAAGCAGTAAACATCAGTGCCTACCTATGGTGTAGGATTGCTAGTGATCAGAAGGTTGAAGAGAAATCAAAAGTGGCAGGTAGATGGATCGTCCAAGTGAACAACACTTGCGTTTGATGCATGAGTGCTTACCTCCGCTTGGTAGATGAAGTAAAAATTGCCGGATTTCTGGTGGCGTGCGGCCTGCTGATAAATCAAGAGATATAGGTGCATCAGGTTATCCAAAACAACAGCAACCAATGAATGTGATGGATCCAGATGCTGAATAAATAGAACATAAGAACGGAAGAGAAACTGGAATATATAAAAGAGGCATTACTTGATACATATATAACACAACCTGCTTGGAATTTTGCCAACCCCTTGGTCGGAATGATGCCATTACACATCAAAAATATTGCTGAAAAGGCGTGAGAAATTCAGAGACATATATTAGCAATCAAACACTTGTGTGAGAGGAATGGGAAAATTAAATCAAAAATCTCATGTATTGTCTAAAATGATATATGCTACCTTATGTCCAAGTGAAACAGAATCTCCATGAAGTCCATGTGGAAGCACATCGAGCTGCTAGCCTGGCCTTGGGAGTGTCAGACACGTGTGGAGCTGATGAACAGATGTTGCGGACTGCAGAGTATGGATTGGGAAGCGATTGGAAAGGCAGAACCGGAATGAGCAATCACACAGAAGCATGTCAAGGATCGGATGTTATTCAAATGTAAGCGTGGAGATGCTCACCTGATAAGCTGGTGTGTTAGCCCCAAAGGTGGAGTCCCTTTGGAAGTCCTGTTTGGCAATTGAGTCGGATTCCCCACCTCTCCTCCCGCCGCCGGCCCGTTCTGTGTTCCCACGATCAGAGACACATTGAAGCGAGGCGAGGCGAGGCAGACAGGCGGGCGTGCGGGAGGTGGTCCGGAGCAGAGCAACGACGTGTCTTCCTCGACGATGTGGGTGGTCGAACGGAACCGCGTCCTACCAGCACCCAGAATTGCATCCGAACAGAGGCAGACCGGCGATGGTGGGGAGGATGGTAGCATGGACAGGTTAGTAGTAGACGTGAAGGCGGTGGCCGCGCAGTTTAATCTCGCTTTTCTTCCTGTAACGGAGGGCAAGATAATGAGGGGCGATGAATGCGTCGGTAGAGATTCGGTCGCTGCAGCGGAAGAGATAGCAGCGGCGATTAGAGTCACGCGATGAAAATGAGCGATCTTTTTTTTTTGAGCTGCAGTTTTTTTTGAGACAGACTTGGCTTGCGCTTGGGCAAATACTTGCGGGATTGAAAGCCCATGTACTCGGCTTGGGCAGCCCACGTGCACTCGACACGGGAACGCATCGAGAGTTAGCGTTCGTAGTTGATTGCGTTCGTTGTTGATCCAATGGCTAATAATAATAGAGGTGACGTGGCTGCGCGAGAAGCCAAGAAAATCAGCTAGTGGGGGGCTCCTATTTAGATGTAGAAGATGAAATTTTCTTTCTTATGAATCACATTTATTTCCTTAGGGAGCACAGCGCAAAAGACTTTCTAAATGTGATTTTCTTTCCTGGTGAAGCACTTCATGTTTCCAATGTTCCTTTCAATTGCATTGAGCACAAATAAAGTGTGCTTCGATATAAAATAAAGGGAAACGTTTGGGGCCGGGGCACCGGCGGAAACATTGGGCCGGTCTCCCTCTTCCTCGCGCCTCCTTCATGGGACCCGCGGAAGCCCTCTTCTTCTGCCCCCTCCTCCCCACCCCTTCCCCATCCCTTCCCCTCTTCCCGAGCTGCGACTGGGCCACCACGAGCTACTTCGCCGGCGGCCAGGCTCCCCTCGCCGACTGCCATGGCTGCCTGCCGCCATGGCCAGATCCATCCCCTACCTCAAGCCTTCACGCGGGCGCATCCCCTCCCCCCCTTCCCCCTCCCCCCGGGCTGCGACTGGGCGACCACGATCTCCATCGCCGGCGGCCAGGCGCTCCCTCGCCGGCCGCCATGGCTGCCTGCAGCCATGCCCGGATTCTCCCGCGTATACAAGTGTTGCAACCGTCACCTAGAAAAGCTTCAACAGCCATTGACAAAAGCTTCAACCATAGACATAGAAAGCTTCAATGGCACTGCACAACAAGGGAAAGCTGCAACCGTTGTTGGATTTTGCTACTACCGGCAAAGCTTTTTGCTACATCCATCAGGCAGAGCTACGACCTCGCGAGGACGACAATGATTTTTTTGCTGCAACCGTAGCAGGCTTTTGCTACTACCGTGGGAGGTTTTTGCTACATCCAGTAGATAAAAAAGCTTCAACCAGACAACGAAATACAGGAAAAGTTACAACCGTTTTGACAAAAAGCTTCAACCCACAGATGAAAAAGCTTCAAACAGAGATTGAGAAAATCCTCCTCGACGATGACCATAGCGTCTCTCTGTGTTTTTGTTGCAACCGCAGAGTAAAAAGCTGCAACCTTTTGTGAAGTTTTTTGCTACTACGGGTGAAGTTTTTTGCTACATCCATGTAAGGCGGAGTCGCGACCTCGCGAAAGACGGCGACGGTGTTTGATTTTTGCTGCAACCGTAGTTTTTTTTGCTACTACGGGCGAAGTTTTTTGCTACATCCATGTAAAACGGTGTTGATTGACTGACGGCCGCCGTCGACATAATTTCCTGCAGCGAGCATCAATGGCGAGGGGCGGCGGCCGAGCCACAACCGTCGCCGTCAAGAGCTGCAACGCAGGTGGAGTTGTTGCATGGGAACTGGCGACGAGGACAGCCGGCGAGGGCGGGGACTGGCGACGAGGACGGGCGGCGAGGGCGGGGACCTGCGACGAGGACGGGCGGCGAGGGCGGGGTCCGGCCGGCGACGAGGAAGACCGACGAGGGCGGGGACTGACGACGGGGACGACCACCGGAGGGGACAGGAGGCGCGGTACCGTGCTCCCCGAGCGGGAGATGCGGATCCAGGCGACTGCCCAAGGAAGAAGAAGTTGGGGGCGATCTTTTTTTTTTACCTGGATCCAACGGCTGCGTGGCTCATATCCGATGGCCTGGGCTGGACCGGCCGAAACGCTCGGCCGGTGTGCCGGTGCCTATAAGCGCCCTAAAATAAATTGTGTTGCTTCCATGCTGAATGAAAATTTCCTTCCATGTTGAACGAAAAATTTATTCCATGTGGAGTGCTACTAAATTTGATTTCATGTCAAACCAAAGTTGGTTCCATGTTGACTGAATTTGCTTCCATGTCGACAGGAAAATAGAAATGCTTCATACGTTCATGTTCCATAGCTGGTCATGAAATCCGCGTACCTCAACGAAGATGTCCTGAAAGACTGACTGTACAATACGAGCCAAAGCCACGTCCTCGCAATCGCATGCAGACGTCTGTATGACTGACTGACTGGAGTTGTGAGCAGCGATGCCATGCTTCGGCTAATCTCTAGCAACGACAACGGTACAATACGAGCGCGCGTACAATACGAGTGGTGAATTGTACGCACAATCCATGCCTGGAATGAGTTAAAATAAAATGGGTACGCATGGTGGGACTGCCAAAATACAGAGGTGTCTGCCTTCTGCCTAACTGCAAACTGCCAAGTTTATAACTAAACTAATGCATCTGCTCAGAGGCATCTCTAGGTAATGCAAACCAAGCACTTTATAACTAAACTAGACTGCACATGCTCAGAGGCATAGATGGCATCATCGCAGGCACATACTACGATTTCACAAGTGCCAAAGAGAGTTCAAATATTGCATGGGTGGAGTAATGTACTAGAGTTGCTCACACGTACACATGCTCTCAGGGTGCAAGCCGAATCTCTCCTGACATTTTTCTTAGGTACGACAGCACGCGAGTAAAGTGCGCGCATGGAGACCAGTGACGTGGTATAATTTAACCTGATCACTGCAGTCAAGGCGGCATCCAAGGGCATTTTTCGCCCATCTCAAGATCGCATCGAGCTTGAGCCTCGTCTAATACCCCTCTTCACCGTTACTAGGACGGAGGGGTTCGTTCATGAGGAACACTAGATGAGTAAAAAGAAAAGAAAACGTATGTCAAATTTATTTGGCTGCTTCTAGATACTTTCGCTTTGGTGTAATATTTTGGTTCTATCTAGTTGCAAATGATGTTAAGGGGAAGCAAAAGTTGTATGAAGTTAATATGCAGTCTTCTAGCCTACCACTGCATGTTGATGTGGTTGGCTGGACTAAGCCGCCTAAGAATCACATAAAGATCAATGCCGATGCTTCTTTCATTGTAGGCACGGGATTGGCTGCGCTGGGAGCGGTTGGCAGGGATTGTTTTGGTGATATTGTCTTCTCAGCGGCTTCCTATTTTCATGGATGCTCGGATGCAGAGGAAGCTAAAGTCCAGGTCCTATCTTTTGGGCCCAACTAGGATCGTAAATTGAATTTGAACAAAGTGCAGATGGAGACCGGTTGCAACGCTGTAGTGGCCGCTGTGAATGATTGTAATGTTAGCAGGGGCAGCTGGTGGGCTTGCTATGATAACTCTAAGGATATTAAGGAGGTTGGAGCTTGTTCTGTTTCCAAAGTCCATAGGAAGAGCAATGTGGTCGCGCATGAGCTTGCTGCCCATGCTAGAGTGAATGGGGATTTCTTTGTGTTAGTTGATGTGCCACAAGCTTAGAAACATGTAATTGTTTCCGATTGTAACCCAGGGTTTTATTGATATAAATGAAGCTCTCCCTTTCCTCAATAAAAATATTTCTTTTCTATCCTACCTACTGTTTTCTAGAGCCCTCTAGTTGTGAGTAGCTATGAGTAGAATGATGAATCTTAAATAATGTTTTCTAGAGTGTTCCAGCTATAAGTAGGAGTATGTGAAGGCTTCCTGGAGCCCTATAAATAGAGGTCCTCACCTCTACTTTATACCCAGACTATGTACCCCCACTACCTATAATAGAACTTGGTGTTTTTATCTAAGATCTTGGAGTAGATCTTGTGCTATAGGAGTTCTGGATTGAACTCCTACTGCCATATCGTCCTACATTTGCCTCTAGAGCAATATCTAACGCAAGACGTTGAAGTAGTTCCTTCAACTCTAGTGTTGTACACTTTATAGCAGCAAGGCGGAGTTGCTCCTCCACAACCTTGTGTTGCTTCACACTAGTAGAAAACAGGGCTTAGGTCACAGGACAGTTTTCACATTAGTCCCGGTTCAGTCACGAACCGGGACTAATGTGAGCATTGGTCCCGGTTCGTGCGGCCAGGGACCTGCCGGGCCTCGTGGGGGCATTGGTCCCGGTTCGTCCGGACCCTTTGGTCCCGGTTGGTGGGACAAACCGGGACCAATGGGCCACGCTCCTGGCCCACCACCCTTTAGTCCCGGTTCCTACCACAAACCGGGACTAAAGGCCTGGTCCTAGTTGAGGCCAGCATTTAGTCCCACCTCGCCAACCGAAGGGCGCTCACATCAGTTTATAAGGTCGTCCCTCTCTGCCTTGTTGAGCTTCTCTTAAAGTGAAAATAGATGCCCTTAAACAGGGAATTTGACCTAAATTCACAGTAAATTTCATAGAAATTTATTATGAATTTAGGTTGGATTTTCTCTATAAGCGCATCTATGTTCATTTTTTATATTTATAAAATAAATAAACCTTAATAAAATAAATAAAACTAAATAAACCTTAATAAAATAAAATAAAATTAAATAAACTATAGTAACTACAATAAATAAACCTTAATAAATTAAGTAAAAATAGCAGCAGTAAAATAAATAAAAATAAAATAATTAAAGTAAAATACATAAGTAATTAGAAATAAAATAAATAAGTTTTTTGTTGTAAGTAGAAACAAAACAAAACAAATAAAGCAAAAGAGAAAAAAAAACAGAGGAAAAAAATTATGCCACCTACTGGGCCACCACGGTCTGAATACGACTAGAAACCCATCCATGGGCCAGGATTCAGGCCCGCAGAAGGCCCAGTAGGCCCCACAGGCAAAGAGAACAGTTAGGCCCGAAAGCCTGCAGTTGAGAGGAGTTCGAGAGGGTGGGCGCAGCAGCGCTTATAAACCACTCTCGAGCTCTCTCAACTAGCGAGGTGGGACTAAACTTTTGACGTGGGGCAGCACAAGGCCTTTGGTCCCGGTTGGTGCCACCAACCGGGACTAAAGGGGGCATTGGTCCCGGTTCGTGGCACCAACCGGGACCAAAGGCCTTAGTCCCGGTTGGTGCCACCAACCGGGACCAATGAGTTCCCTATATATACCCCATCGCCACAGCAGAGCACTCCAGAGTGCTCTGTTTTTTCTGGCCGGCGAGGGGAGGGCATTTGGGTGCTCTAGCTCACCTCCTATGCACATGAGGTGTTCGATGAAATGTCTGAGCCACACTAGTTAATCTTTGTCCTCTCGAAACTCGACCTCCGAGCTCCATTTTCCCCGAGATTTGTCTAGGTTTAGCGGTCCGTCACGTCCCGTCCCTGTCTTCACCGCCGTCGATCGCCCGCGCCAATCTCGTCGCCAGCACCACCGTGGTGAGCCTCTTGTTCTTATCTTCTTTCTGAAAGGAAAAAATTCTTACTTTAGATAGTTACTTGTCTAATTTTGTTACTTTTATTATTCCTTCTTATTACATAGTGCGATGGTTTTGGTATCCGCCCCCGTCGGCCCTCGTCCTGTCTATGATTCGGATGTGGTATATATTATCTTTTTATAACTATTTGGTTCATTTATTGTTTATGACAAATATACCGACCAACGTGACATAGATTTTATTTATCTAGGAGGTGGTTGAACCGGAAATTCTAACCGACCCTATTGTCGAGAGGTTAAATTTAGTTGAAGAAGAAAACAATTACTTGAAGGAAAAAATAAAAAAAATTGAGGAGGAGAAGATGATATTGGAGTTGCATATTGCGGATGTCGTCGATGATCACAAGATCAAGATGGATGCAATGCGCTTGAAGATTAGAAAGATTAGAAAATATGCCATTCATACCGAGGCTTGGTATCATTATGCCGTTGGATCAATTGTTACCTTGGTTGCGATTATGATCGCATTTGTTTTCGCATTGAAATGTTTTACATAGTTTCAATGTATGGTTTAATTAATTAGATGCTCTGGAGAGCTATATATATGTTGTTAGATGAGAACTATGTATGTACTTTGGTTCTAATGTGATGATGAACTTCTATTA
The DNA here is from genome assembly GCF_018294505.1 of Triticum aestivum. Taxonomy (NCBI): domain Eukaryota; kingdom Viridiplantae; phylum Streptophyta; class Magnoliopsida; order Poales; family Poaceae; genus Triticum; species Triticum aestivum. Next base: position 577,887,404 of record NC_057802.1, read on the forward strand.
ATTTGGTCACTTAATTATCTATTCATGATGTTCTGTAATGGTTTTTTACACACTTAATTATATATAATGCACGCAGATGAACCGGCAATGGATGTACGGTGACAGACACACCTCCGAGTACATTAAGGGCGTGCATGATTTTCTCGAAGTGGCTGAGGCAAACAAGCAGAATGGTTTTATGTGTTGTCCATGCCCTATATGTGGGAATACGAAGTCTTACTCTGACCGGAAAATCCTTCACACCCACCTACTTTACAAGGGTTTCATGCCACACTATAATGTTTGGACGAGGGACGGAGAAATAGGGGTTATGATGGAAGACGGCGAAGAAGAAGAGGACGATGACAACTATGTGCCCCCTGAATACGGTGATGCTGCAATGGGGGAAGCTGCTGAAGATCAAGAGGAACCAGACGATGTGCCCAATGATGCTGCAAGGGGGGAAGCTGCTGAAGATCAAGAGGAACCAGTGCCCGATGATGATGATCTCCGCCGGGTCATTGTCGATGCAAGGACGCAATGCGAAAGTCAAAAGGAGAAGCTGAAGTTCGATCGCATGTTAGAGGATCACAAAAAAGGGTTGTACCCCAATTGCGAAGATGGCAACACAAAGCTCGGTACCGTACTGGAATTGCTGCAGTGGAAGGCAAAGAATGCTGTGCCTAACAAAGGATTTGAGAAGCTATTGAAAATATTGAAGAAGAAGCTTCCAAAGGATAACGAATTGCCCGACAGTACATATGCAGCAAAGAAGGTCGTATGCCCTCTAGGATTGGAGGTGCAGAAGATACATGCATGCCCTAATGACTGCATCCTCTACCGCGGTGCGTACAAGGATCTGAACGCATGCCCGGTATGCGGTGCATTGCGGTATAAGATCAGACGAGATGACCCTGGTGATGTTGACAGCGAGCCCCCCAGGAAGAGGGTTCCTGCGAAGGTGATGTGGTATGCTCCTATAATACCACGGTTGAAACGTCTGTTCAGAAACGAAGAGCATGCCAAGTTGATGCGATGGCACAGTGAGGACCGTAAGAAAGACGGGAAGTTGAGAGCACCCGCTGACGGGTCGCAGTGGAGAAAAATCAAGAGAAAGTACTGGGCTGAGTTTGCAGCTGACCCAAGGAACGTATGGTTTGGTTTAAGCGCGGATGGCATTAATCCTTTCGGGGAGCAGAGCAGCAATCACAGCACCTGGCCCGTGACTCTATGTATGTATAACCTTCCTCCTTGGATGTGCATGAAGCGGAAGTTCATTATGATGCCAGTTCTCATCCAAGGCCCTAAGCAACCCGGCAACGACATTGATGTGTACCTAAGGCCATTAGTTGAAGAACTTTTACAGCTGTGGAATGGAAACGGTGTACGTACGTGGGATGAGCACAAACAGGAGGAATTTAACCTGCACGCGTTGCTGTTTGTAACCATCAACGATTGGCCCGCTCTCAGTAACCTTTCAGGACAGACAAACAAGGGATACCACGCATGCACGCACTGTTTAGATGACACTGAAAGTATATACCTGGACAAAAGCAGGAAGAATGTGTACCTGGGCCATCGTCGATTTCTTCCGACCAACCATCAATGTCGAAAGAAAGGCAAGCATTTCAAAGGCAAGGCAGATCACCGGAAGAAGCCCGCCATGCGTACCGGTGATCACGTACTTGCTATGGTCAATGATTTACACGTAATCTTTGGAAAGGGTCCCGGCGGACTAGCTGTTCCGAATGACGCTGAGGGACACGCACCCATGTGGAAGAAGAAATCTATATTTTGGGACCTACCCTACTGGAAAGAGCTAGAGGTCCGCTCTTCAATCGACGTGATGCACGTGACGAAGAACCTTTGCGTGAACCTGCTAGGCTTCTTGGGCGTGTATGGGAAGACAAAAGATACACCTGAGGCACGGGAGGACCTGCAACGTTTGCACGAAAAAGACGGCATGCCTCCGAAGCAGTATGAAGGTCCTGCCAGCTACGCTCTTACGAAAGAAGAGAAAGAAATCTTCTTTGAATGCCTGCTCAGTATGAAGGTCCCGACTGGCTTCTCGTCGAATATAAAGGGAATAATAAATATGCCAGAGAAAAAGTTCCAGAACCTAAAGTCTCATGACTGCCACATGATTATGACGCAACTGCTTCCGGTTGCATTGAGGGGGCTTCTACCGAAAAACGTCCGATTAGCCATTGTGAAGCTATATGCATTCCTCAATGCAATCTCTCAGAAGGTGATCGATCCAGAAATCATACCAAGGCTAAGGAGTGATGTGGCGCAATGTCTTGTCAGTTTCGAGCTGGTGTTCCCACCATCCTTCTTCAATATCATGACGCACGTGCTAGTTCATCTAGTCCACGAGATTGTCGTTCTGGGGCCCGTATTTCTACACAATATGTTCCCCTTTGAGATGTTCATGGGAGTCCTAAAGAAATATGTCCGTAACCGCGCTAGGCCAGAAGGAAGCATCTCCATGGGCCATCAAACAGAGGATGTCATTGGGTTTTGTGTTGACTTCATTCCTGGCCTTAAGAAGATAGGTCTCCCTAAATCGCGGTATGAGGGGAGACTGACTGGAAAAGGCACGCTAGGAGCGGACTCAATAATATGCAGGGACGGGCATTCTTGGTCTCAAGCACACTACACAGTTCTACAGAACTCTACCTTGGTGACCCCGTATGTCGATGAACACAAGAACAGTCTGCGCTCCAAACACCCGGAGCAGTGTGACGACTGGATTACATGTGAACACATCAGGACTATCAGCAGTTGGTTGGAAACACGTCTCAGAGGTGACACCACTGTTTGTGATGAGTTGTACTCGTTGTCCAGGGGACCATCTTCGACTGTATTGACTTACAAAGGATACGAGATAAATGGGAATACATTTTACACGATCGCCCAAGATCAAAAGAGCACCAACCAAAACAGCGGTGTCCGCTTTGATGCAGCAACCGAGAGGGGAAAGGATACATATTATGGTTACATAATGGACATATGGGAACTTGACTACGGACATGATTTTAAGGTCCCTTTGTTTAAGTGCAAATGGGTCAATCTGTCAGGAGGCGGGGTACAGGTAGACCCACAGTACGGAATGACAACAGTGGATCTGAACAATCTTGGGTACACTGACGAACCGATGTGGCACAGGTTATCTATGTGAAGGACATGTCTACCAGACCGAGGAAAAGAAAAGATAAGGAAGCGAATACATCATACGATGAGCCAAAGCGCCACATAGTTCTTTCAGGAAAAAGGGACATTGTGGGAGTGGAGGGCAAGACAGACATGTCTGAAGATTATGAAAAGTTTCATGAAATTCCTCCCTTCAAAGTCAAGGCTGACCCAAGCACCCTGATAAACGATGAAGATTATCCATGGTTACGGCGCAATAAGCAAATGACACAAGCGAAGAAAAAGTGAAGACTTTCTCCCACAACTATTATGATGATACCATGCCAACTTTGTAATAGACGAGTATGATACCATTGTCCGTTTTGTACAAGAAGTGCATCTAGTTTTTGCCGTAACCCTCTCAACTTTCTTGCACATGCTATGTGGATGAAATGATGATACCATGCCAACTTTCAACCTTCTCAGAGTTCATTTGAAATGCTTTTCAATTTTAGGGTCTTATAGCTCAAAATAATTAGTAAATGCATGAAAAATAACAGGCTAAAAATTAAAAATTATGCCACCTACTGGGCCACCACGGCCTGAATACGATTAGAAACCCATCCATGGGCCAGGATTCAAGCCCGCAGAAGGCCCAGTAGGCCCACAGGCATGTACAGAGAGGTTAGGCCCGTAAGCCTGCTTTAGAGAGGAGCTCGACAGCTCAGGCGCACCGCACCTTATAAACAGGTGCGGCTCTCTCTCAGCTATCGAGGTGGGACTAAACTCACCACCACGCCGTTGTGCAAGGCCATTGGTCCCGGTTGGTGGCACGAACCAGGACCAATTCCACCCTTTGGTCCCTGTTGGTGCCACGAACCGGTACTAATGAGGCTGTGGCCCCACGAGCACCTTTAGTACCGGTTCGTGGCACGAACCGGTACTAGAGTTTCTTACTAAGCAGTTTTTTAGTCCCACCTCGCTAGCTGAGAGGCACTACGAGCGGTTTATAAGCCCTGAGTGCAGAGACGATGAAGAAGAGGCGCAATGCTCACGTTGCTTAGCTTCAAGCCTTGAGGAATAAGGTAGACTGCATGGAGCTATGTGCAGTGCATTCTACACTATTCCGAAAGGCTTGAAGCAAATCAACGAGCATTGCGCCTCTTTTTTATTTTTAATAACTTATTACAACTCCGGACTTCTTGTGTTCCGACAAAATAAAATAAACTTTAATAAAATTTATGAAACTAAAATTAACAAAGTATTTTCTGTTCAAAACATTATAAGAAACCTCTATTATTATTGAAACTAAAATCATATAAAATTGATGCAACTAAAATTATCGAAGTATTTTCTGTTCAAAATCACTAAAAGCAAAAAGAATTTTCATAAAGAACTTTTTTTGATAGAAACTTTAATAGCAAAAAGAATTATCATAAAGTAAAATAAATAAGTAATTAGAAACAAAATAAAATAAAATAAATAAGTTTTTTGTTGTAAGTAGAAACAAAACAAAATAAATAAAGCAAAAAAGAAAACAAAAAAACTAAATACAGCAAAAAAAATCATAAAGAACTTTTTTTGATAGAAACTTTAATAGCAAAAAGAATTATCATAAAGTAAAATAAAATAATTAATTAGAAACAAAATAAAATAAAATAAATAAGTTTTTTGTTGTAAGTAGAAACAAAACAAAATAAATAAAGCAAAAAAGAAAACAAAAAAACAAAATACAGCAAAAAAATTCATAAAGAACTTTTTTTATAGAAACTTTAATAGAAAAAAAATTATCATAAAGTAAAATAATTAATTAATTAGAAACAAAATAAAATAAAATAAATAAGTTTTTTGTTGTAAGTAAAAACAAAACAAAATAAATAAAGCAAAAAAGAAAACAAAAAAAACTAAATACAGCAAAAAAAATTGTTGGGGCGCTGCCCGCTTAGCCTTCCAACCCTCAGGATTGCAAATACAGGCCCAGAAGGGCTAGGAGGCTAAACGGGCAGCGCGCCAAAGTTAGGCCTAGAAGCCTGCTATAGAGAGGAGTTCGAAACAGCAGCCGCGCCGCGACATTTAAACTGGTGCGGGCGCCCCTCGGCTAGCGAGGTGGGACTAAACTTTTGGCCGTGATGCGGACAGCAAAAAAAATTGTTGGGGCGCTGCCCGCTGGGCCCTCCAACCCTCGGGTTTGCAAATACAGGCCCAGAAGGGCTAGAGGGCTCAACGGGCAGCGCGCCAAAGTTAGCCCAGAAGCCTGCTATAGAGAGGAGTTCGAGACAGCAGCCGCAGCGGGGCTTATAAACCACTCCGAGCCCCTCTCAACTAGCGAGATGGGACTAAACTTTTGGCCGTGACGCGGGCAGCAAGAGGCCTTTGGTCCCGGTTGGTGCCACCAACCGGGACTAAAGGGGTGCATTGGTACCGGTTCGTGGCACCAACCGGGACCAATGCCCCCCTTTAGTCCCGGTTGGAGCCACCAACCGGGACCAAAGGCCGCCGCTTCCCGCCCTTTGCGCTGCTGAAAAGGGACCTTTGGTCCCGGTTGGTGGCACCAACCGGGACTAAAGGGTGGCATTGGTCCCGGTTGGTGCCACAAACCGGGACCAATGCCCTTACTATATAACCAGGACTTGTGAAAATTTCACATCTCCCTCGCCTCCCTCGCCAGTTGCCCTCGCCGCCAGGCTGCCCAAATCGCTCGCGCGCTCCTTGTCGTCGTCGCCGCCGCCGGCCGCCATCCCCGTCTCCCCGTGCCCCTGCCCCGCGCCCGAGCCCACGCCGCCCGCCGCCCCGTGCCCCTGCCCCGTCCCCGAGCACGCACGGCCGCGCCCCTGCGCCCCGGCCCGCCCCCACCATTGTCGTCGTCGCCGGCGCCCGCCCCCACTGCCGCCCCTGCCTCGACGCCGCCCCTCCTCCCCGTTCGGTCCGGCTCCGGCGACCCCCTTTCCTCCCTGTCCCCTCGATCCTCTTCATATAATTTTTCATATAATTTTTTTCATATGCATATGTTGATTATATGGATGGATGGATGATGTATATGTTCATTATATGGATGGATGGATGATGTATGCTTTTTTTCATATAATTTTTTTAGGCAGATTTTTAGAATTTTTTGTGTGTGTATGTTATGTTTATATGTATGTATGTATGTTTATATGCAAAGCATATGCAAAGAAAATGTATGAATGGTCATATGCAAAGAAAAATGTATGTATGGTCATATGCAAAGAAAATGTATGTATGTATGTTCATATGAAAGAAAAATGTATGTATGTATGTTCATATGAAAGAAAAATGTATGTATGTATGTTCATATGCATATGCAAAGAAAATGTATGTTCATATGCATATGCAAAGAAAATGTATGTTCATATATATGATGATATGTTCATAAAAAAAGGAAAATAAGAAGAGGAAGAAAGGAGAAGAAGAGGAGAGGAAGAAGAGGAGAAATAAATAAGAAGAGGAAAAAAGAAGAAAAAGAAAAGGAGAAGAAGAAAAAATAGAAAAAATTCTATTTTTTCTTCTTCTCTCCTCTATTCCTTTCTTCTTCTCCTCTTTTTTTCTTCTTTTTTTTCTTCGATCTTCTCCTCTATTCCTTTTCTTCTTCTCCTCTTTTTATTTCTTCTTCATTTTCTTATGTTTTATCGGGTCTGTCGTCGTCGATATACCCCTCTCCCGATAACTTCAACACGAGGGGGGGGGTCGATATACCCCCTCCCCGCCGATAATATTATTTTCCCATGTACGTATGTCGTCGTTGTCGATATAACCCCCTCCCGATAACTTCAACACGTGGGGGGGGTCGATATACCCCCTCCCCGATAACATTATTTTCCCATGTATGTATGTCGTCGTTGTCGATATATATAACTCCCTCCCAGATAACTTCGACATGATGGACGGTCGATTTTTATACCCCCTCTCGACCATGATAACTTATACCACGGGAGCACCCCCCGGCCATCTCGCTCGACCAAAACTCTCGAGGACACCCAAACCCTAGAAAAAACGATGTCGGTCTCCTACCCCCTCCCGCCGCGCCCCTACCCTTGAAGCGTTGCCTAGGCCACCCCAAACCCGGAATAAGCTAGGTCTACGTTTGCACTAATATATCCACCTGCTGTCTGTTGGAAATATGCCCTAGAGGCAATAATAAATGGTTATTATTATATTTCTTTGTTCATGGTAATTGTCTATTGTTCATGCTATAATTGTGTTATCCGGAAATCGTAATACATGTGTGAATACATAGACCACAACGTGTCCCTAGTAAGCCTCTAGTTGACTAGCTCGTTGATCAACAGATAGTCATGGTTTCCTGACTATGGACATTGTATGTCATTGATAACGGGATCACATCATTAGGAGAATGATGTGATGGACAAGACCCAATCCTAAGCATAGCTTAAAGATCGTGTAGTTCGTTTGCTAGAGCTTTTCCAATGTCAAGTATCTTCTCCTTAGACCATGAGATCGTGCAACTCCCGGATACCGTAGGAGTACTTTGGGTGTGCCAAACGTCACAACGTAACTGGGTGACTATAAAGGTACACTACGGGTATCTCCGAAAGTGTCTGTTGGGTTGGCACGGATCGAGACTGGGATTTGTCACTCCGTATGACGGAGAGGTATCTCTAGGCCCACTCGGTAATGCATCATCATAATGAGCTCAATGTGACTAAGGAGTTAGTCACGGGATCATGCATTGCGGTACGAGTAAAGAGACTTGCCGGTAACGAGATTGAACAAGGTATTGGGATACCGACGATCGAATCTCGGGCAAGTAACATACCGATTGACAAAGGGAATTGTATACGGGATTGATTGAATCCTCGACATCGTGGTTCATCCGATGAGATCATCGTGGAACATGTGGGAGCCAACATGGGTATCCAGATCCCGCTGTTGGTTATTGACCGGAGAGGCGTCTCGGTCATGTCTGCATGTCTCCCGAACCCGTAGGGTCTACACACTTAAGGTTCGGTGACGCTAGGGTTGTAGAGATATGAGTATGCGGAAACCCGAAAGTTGTTCGGAGTCCCGGATGAGATCCCGGACGTCACGAGGAGTTCCGGAATGGTCCGGAGGTGAAGAATTATATATAGGAAGTCCAGTTTCGGCCACCGGGAAAGTTTCGGGGGTTATCGGTATTGTACCGGGACCACCGGAAGGGTCCCGGGGGTCCACCGGGTGGGGCCACCTATCCCGAAGGGCCCCATGGGCTGAAGTGGGAAGGGAACCAGCCCTTAGTGGGCTGGGGCGCCCCCCATGGGCCTCCCCCTGCGCCTAGGGTTGGAAACCCTAGGGTGGGGGGGCGCCCCACTTGACTTGGGGGGGAAGTTTCCCCCCTTGGCCGCCGCCCCCCCCCTAGATGGGTTCTTGGCCGGCGCCCCCCCTCCCAGGGGGTCTATATAAAGGGGGGAGGGCAGCAAGGAGACAGCCCTTGGCGCCTCCCTCCTCCCCTGCAACACCTCTCCCTCTCGCAGAAGCTTGGCGAAGCCCTGCCGAGATCCCGCTACATCCACCACCACGCTGTCGTGCTGCTGGATCTCCATCAAACTATCCTTCCCCCTTGCTGGATCAAGAAGGAGGAGACGTCGCTGCTCCGTACGTGTGTTGAACGCGGAGGTGCCGTCCGTTCGGCACTCGGTCATCGGTGATTTGGATCACGGCGAGTACGACTCCATCAACCTCGTTCATTGGAACGCTTCCGCTCGCGATCTACAAGGGTATGTAGATGCACTCCTTTCCCCTCGTTGCTAGTATACTCCATAGATGGATCTTGGTGATGCGTAGGAAATTTTAAAATTCTGCTACGATACCCAACAGTGGCATCATGAGCCAGGCCTATGCGTAGTTACTATGCACGAGTAGAACACAAAGCAGTTGTGGGCGTAGATGTTGCCAATTCTTCTTGCCGCTACTAGTCTTATCTTGTTTCGGCGGTATTGTGGGATGAAGCGGCCCGGACCGACCTTACACGTACGCTTACGTGAGACAGGTTCCACCGACTGACATGCACTAGTTGCATAAGGTGGCTAGCGGGTGTCTGTCTCTCCCACTTTAGTCGGAACGGATTCGATGAAAAGGGTCCTTATGAAGGGTAAATAGAAATTGGCATATCACGTTGTGGTTTTACGTAGGTAAGAAACGTTCTTGCTAGAAACCTATACAAGCCACGTAAAAACTTGCAACAACAATTAGAGGACGTCTAACTTGTTTTTGCAGCATGTGCTATGTGATGTGATATGGCCAGAAGATGTGATGAATGATATATGTGATGTATGAGATTGATCATATTCTTGTAATAGGAATCACGACTTGCATGTCGATGAGTATGACAACCGGCAGGAGCCATAGGAGTTGTCTTTAGTTTTGTATGACCTGCGTGTCATTGAATAACGCCATGTAAATTACTTTACTTTATTGCTAAACGCGTTAGCCATAGAAGTAGAAGTAATCGTTGGCGTGACAACTTCATGAAGACACAATGATGGAGATCATGATGATGGAGATCATGGTGTCATGCCGGTGACGAAGATGATCATGGTGCCCCGAAGATGGAGATCAAAGGAGCAAAATGATATTGGCCATATCATGTCACTATTTGATTGCATGTGATGTTTATCATGTTTTGCATCTTATTTGCTTAGAACGACGGTAGTAAGTAAGATGATCCCTTATAATAATTTCAAGAAAGTGTTCCCCCTAACTGTGCACCGTTGCGAAGGTTCGTTGTTTCGAAGCACCACGTGATGATCGGGTGTGATAGATTCTAACGTTCGCATACAACGGGTGTTGACGAGCCTAGCATGTACAGACATGGCCTCGGAACACACGCAATACACTTAGGTTGACTTGACGAGCCTAGCATGTACAGACATGGCCTCGGAACACGGAGGACCGAAAGGTCGAGCATGAGTCGTATAGAAGATACGATCAACATGGAGATGTTCACCGATCTTGACTAGTCCGTCTCACGTGATGATCGGACACGGCCTAGTTAACTCGGATCATGTTTCACTTAGATGACTAGAGGGATGTCTATCTGAGTGGGAGTTCATTGAATAATTTGATTATGAACTTAATTATCATGAACTTAGTCTAAAATCTTTACAATATGTCTTGTAGATCAAATGGCCCACGTTGTCCTCAACTTCAACGCGTTCCTAGAGAAAACCAAGTTGAAAGATGATGACAGTAACTATATGGACTGGGTCCGGAACCTGAGGATCATCCTCATAGCTGCCAAGAAAGATTATGTCTTAGAAGCACCGCTAGGTGAAGCACCAATCCCAGAGAACCAAGACATTATGAACGCTTGGCAATCACGTGCTGATGATTACTCCCTCGTTCAGTGCGGCATGCTTTACAGCTTAGAACCGGGTCTCCAAAAGCGTTTTGAGAAACATGGAGCATATGAGATGTTCGAAGAGCTTAAAATGGTTTTCCAAGCTCATGCCCGGGTCGAGAGATATGAAGTCTCCGACAAGTTCTTCAGCTGTAAAATGGAGGAAAATAGTTCTGTTAGTGAGCACATACTCAGAATGTCTGGGTTACACAGCCGCTTGTCTCAGCTGGGGGTTAATCTCCCGGATGACGCGGTCATTGACAGAATCCTTCAGTCGCTTCCACCAAGCTACAAGAGCTTTGTGATGAACTTCAAATGCAGGGGATGGAAAAGACCATTCCTGAGGTATATTCGATGCTGAAATCAGCGGAGGTGGAGATCAGAAAAGAACATCAAGTGTTGATGGTGAATAAAACCACTAAGTTCAAGAAGGGCAAGGGTAAGAAGAACTTCAAGAAGGACGGCAAGGGAGTTGCCGCGCCCGGTAAGCCAGTTACTGGGAAGAAGCCAAGGAATGGACCCAAGCCTGAGACTGAGTGCTTTTATTGCAAGGGAAGGGGTCACTGGAAGCGGAACTGCCCCAAATACTTAGCGGATAAGAAGGCCGGCAACACCAAAGGTATATGTGATATACATGTAATTGATGTGTACCTTACCAGTACTCGTAGTAGCTCCTGGGTATTTGATACCGGTGCGGTTGCTCATATTTGTAACTCAAAACAGGAACTGCGGAATAAACGGAGACTGGCAAAGGACGAGGTGACGATGCGCGTCGGGAATGGTTCCAAGGTCGATGTGATCGCCGTCGGCACGCTACCTCTGCATCTACCTACGGGATTAGTTTTAAACCTCAATAATTGTTATTTAGTGCCAGCTTTGAGCATGAACATTGTATCTGGATCTCGTTTAATTCGAGATGGCTACTCATTTAAATCCGAGAATAATGGTTGTTCTATTTATATGAGAGATATGTTTTATGGTCATGCCCCGCTGGTCAATGGTTTATTCTTGATGAATCTCGAACGTGATGTTACACATATTCATAGTGTGAATACCAAAAGATGTAAAGTTGATAACGATAGTCCCACATACTTGTGGCACTGCCGCCTTGGTCACATTGGTGTCAAGCGCATGAAGAAGCTCCATGCAGATGGACTTTTGGAGTCTCTTGATTACGAATCATTTGACACGTGCGAACCATGCCTCATGGGTAAGATGACCAAGACTCCGTTCTCCGGAACAATGGAGCGAGCAACCAACTTATTGGAAATCATACATACCGATGTGTGCGGTCCAATGAGTGTTGAGGCTCGCGGAGGATATCGTTATGTTCTCACTCTCACTGATGACTTAAGTAGATATGGGTATGTCTACCTAATGAAACACAAGTCTGAAACCTTTGAAAAGTTCAAGGAATTTCAGAGTGAGGTTGAGAATCAACGTGACAGGAAAATAAAATTCTTACGATCAGATCGTGGTGGAGAATATTTAAGTCACGAATTTGGTGCGCACTTAAGGAAATGTGGAATCGTTTCACAACTCACGCCGCCTGGAACACCTCAGCGAAACGGTGTGTCCGAACGTCGTAATCGCACTCTATTGGATATGGTGCGATCTATGATGTCTCTTACCGATTTACCGCTCTCATTTTGGGGCTATGCTTTAGAGACTGCCGCATTCACTTTAAATAGGGCTCCGTCGAAATCCGTTGAGACGACACCGTATGAATTATGGTTTGGGAAGAAACCTAAGCTGTCGTTTCTAAAAGTTTGGGGATGCGATGCTTATGTCAAGAAACTTCAACCTGAAAAGCTCGAACCCAAGTCGGAAAAATGCGTCTTCATAGGATACCCTAAGGAAACTATTGGGTATACCTTCTACCTCAGATCCGAAGGCAAGATCTTCGTTGCCAAGAACGGGTCCTTTCTGGAGAAAGAGTTTCTCTCGAAAGAATTAAGTGGGAGGAAAGTGGAACTTGATGAGGTGATAGTCACCCCTTCCGAACCGGAAAGTAGCGCAGCGCGGGAAGATGTTCCTGTGGTGCCTACACCGACTGGGGAGGAAGTTAATGATGATGATCATGAAGCTTCGGATCAAGTTACTGCTGAACTTCGTAGGTCCACAAGGACACGTTCCGCACCAGAGTGGTACGGCAACCCTGTCCTGGAAATCATGTTGTTAGACAACGGTGAACCTTCGAACTATGAAGAAGCGATGGCGGGCCCGGATTCCGACAAATGGCTAGAAGCCATGAAATCCGAGATAGGATCCATGTATGAAAACGAAGTATGGACTTTGACTGACTTGCCCGATGATCGGCGAGCCATAGAAAATAAATGGATCTTTAAGAAGAAGACAGACGCGGATGGTAATGTGACCATCTATAAGGCTCGACTTGTCGCTAAGGGTTATCGACAAGTTCAAGGGGTTGACTACGATGAGACTTTCTCACCCGTAGCGAAGCTGAAGTCCGTCCGAATCATGTTAGCAATTGCCGCATACTATGATTATGAGATATGGCAGATGGACGTCAAAACGGCATTCCTTAATGGCTTCCTTAAGGTAGAATTGTATATGATGCAGCCGGAAGGTTTTGTCGATCCTAAGAATGCTGACAAAGTATGCAAGCTCCAGCGCTCAATCTATGGGCTGGTGCAAGCATCTCGGAGTTGGAACATTCGCTTTGATGAGATGATCAAAGCGTTTGGGTTTACACAGACTTATGGAGAAGCCTGTGTTTACATGAAAGTGAGTGGGAGCTCTGTAGCATTTCTCATATTATATGTGGATGACATACTATTGATGGGAAATGATATAGAATTCTTGGAAAGTATAAAGGCCTATTTGAATAAGTGTTTTTCAATGAAGGACCTTGGAGAAGCTGCTTATATATTAGGCATCAAGATCTATAGAGATAGATCAAGACGCCTCATTGGTCTTTCACAGAGTACGTACCTTGACAAGATATTGAAGAAGTTCAATATGGATCAGTCCAAGAAGGGGTTCTTGCCTGTATTGCAAGGTGTGCAATTGAGCACGGCTCAATGCCCGACCACGACAGAAGATAGAGAAAAGATGAGTGTCATCCCCTATGCCTCGGCTATAGGGTCTATTATGTATGCCATGCTGTGTACCAGACCTGATGTAAACCTTGCCGTAAGTTTGGTAGGAAGGTACCAAAGTAATCCCGGCATGGAACACTGGACAGCGGTCAAGAATATCCTGAAGTACCTGAAGAGGACTAAGGATATATTTCTCGTTTATGGAGGTGACGAAGAGCTCGTCGTAAAGGGTTACGTCAACGCTAGCTTCGACACAGATCTGGATGACTCGAAGTCACAAACCGGATACGTGTATGTTTTGAATGGAGGAGCAGTAAGCTGGTGCAGTTGCAAGCAAAGCATCGTGGCGGGATCTACATGTGAAGCGGAGTACATGGCATCCTCGGAGGCAGCACAGGAAGCAGTCTGGATGAAGGAGTTCATTACCGACCTAGGGGTGATTCCCAATGCGTCGGGCCCGATGACTCTCTTCTGTGACAACACTGGAGCTATTGCCCTTGCGAAGGAGCCCAGGTTTCACAGGAAGACCAGGCATATCAAGCGTCGCTTCAACTCCATTCGTGAAAGTGTTCAAAATGGAGACATAGATATTTGTAAAGTACATACGGACCTGAATGTAGCAGATCCGTTGACTAAACCTCTCCCTAGAGCAAAACATGATCAACACCAGGACGCAATGGGTGTTCGATTCATCACAATGTAACTAGATTATTGACTCTAGTGCAAGTGGGAGACTATTGGAAATATGCCCTAGAGGCAATAATAAATGGTTATTATTATATTTCTTTGTTCATGGTAATTGTCTATTGTTCATGCTATAATTGTGTTATCCGGAAATCGTAATACATGTGTGAATACATAGACCACAACGTGTCCCTAGTAAGCCTCTAGTTGACTAGCTCGTTGATCAACAGATAGTCATGGTTTCCTGACTATGGACATTGGATGTCATTGATAACGGGATCACATCATTAGGAGAATGATGTGATGGACAAGACCCAATCCTAAGCATAGCTTAAAGATCGTGTAGTTCGTTTGCTAGAGCTTTTCCAATGTCAAGTATCTTCTCCTTAGACCATGAGATCGTGCAACTCCCGGATACCGTAGGAGTACTTTGGGTGTGCCAAACGTCACAACGTAACTGGGTGACTATAAAGGTACACTACGGGTATCTCCAAAAGTGTCTGTTGGGTTGGCATGGATCGAGACTGGGATTTGTCACTCTGTATGACGGAGAGGTATCTCTGGGCCCACTCGGTAATGCATCATCATAATGAGCTCAATGTGACTAAGGAGTTAGTCACGGGATCATGCATTGCGGTATGAGTAAAGAGACTTGCCGGTAACAAGATTGAACAAGGTATTGGGATACCGACGATCGAATCTCGGGCAAGTAACATACCGATTGACAAAGGGAATTGTATACGGGATTGATTGAATCCTCGACATCGTGGTTCATCCGATGAGATCATCGTGGAACATGTGGGAGCCAACATGGGTATCCAGATCCCGCTGTTGGTTATTGACCAGAGAGGCGTCTCGGTCATGTCTGCATGTCTCCCGAACCCGTAGGGTCTACACACTTAAGGTTCGGTGACGCTAGGGTTGTAGAGATATGAGTATGCGGAAACCCGAAAGTTGTTTGGAGTCCCGGATGAGATCCCGGACGTCACGAGGAGTTCCGGAATGGTCCGGAGGTGAAGAATTATATATAGGAAGTCCAGTTTCGGCCACCGGGAAAGTTTCGGGGGTTATCGGTATTGTACCGGGACCACCGGAAGGGTCCCGGGGGTCCACCGGGTGGGGCCACCTATCCCGGAGGGCCCCATGGGCTGAAGTGGGAAGGGAACCAGCCCTTAGTGGGCTGGGGCGCCCCCCATGGGCCTCCCCCCTGCGCCTAGGGTTGGAAACCCTAGGGTGGGGGGGCGCCCCACTTGACTTGGGGGGGAAGTTTCCCCCCCTTGGCCCCCCCCCCCCCTAGATGGGTTCTTGGCCGGCGCCCCCCCCCTCCCAGGGGGTCTATAAAAAGGGGGGAGGGCAGCAAGGAGACAGCAAAAAAAATTCATAAAGAACTTTTTTTGATAGAAACTTTAATAGCAAAAAGAATTATCATAAAGTAAAATAAATAATTAATTAGAAACAAAATAAAATAAAATAAATAAGTTTTTTGTTGTAAGTAAAAACAAAACAAAATAAATAAAGCAAAAAAGAAAACAAAAATACTAAATACAGAAAAAAAAAATGTTGGGGCGCTGCCCGCTTAGCCTTCCAACCCTCAGGATTGCAAATACAGGCCCAGAAGGGCTAGGAGGCTAAACGGGCAGCGCGCCAAAGTTAGGCCCAGAAGCCTGCTATAGAGAGGAGTTCGAAACAGCAGCCGCGCCGCGACATTTAAACTGGTGCGGGCGCCCCTCGGCTAGCGAGGTGGGACTAAACTTTTGGCCGCGATGCGGACAGCAAAAAAAATTGTTGGGGCGCTGCCCGCTGGGCCCTCCAACCCTCGGGTTTGCAAATACAGGCCCAGAAGGGCTAGAGGGCTCAACGGGCAGCGCGCCAAAGTTAGCCCAGAAGCCTGCTATAGAGAGGAGTTCGAGACAGCAGCCGCAGCGGGGCTTATAAACCACTCCGAGCCCCTCTCAACTAGCAAGGTGGGACTAAACTTTTGGCCGTGACGCGGGCAGCAAGAGGCCTTTGGTCCCGGTTGGTGCCACCAACCGGGACTAAAGGGGTGCATTGGTACCGGTTCGTGGCACCAACCGGGACCAATGCCCCCCTTTAGTCCCGGTTGGAGCCACCAACCGGGACCAAAGGCCGCCGCTTCCCGCCCTTTGCGCTGCTGAAAAGGGACCTTTGGTCCCGGTTGGTGGCACCAACCGGGACTAAAGGGTGGCATTGGTCCCGGTTGGTGCCACGAACCGGGACCAATGCCCTTGCTATATAACCAGGACTTGTGAAAATTTCACATCTCCCTCGCCTCCCTCGCCAGTTGCCCTCGCCGCCAGGCTGCCCAAATCGCTCGCGCGCTCCTCGTCGCCGTCGCCGCCGCCGGCCGCCATCCCCGTCTCCCCGTGCCCCTGCCCCGCGCCCGAGCCCACGCCGGCCGCCGCCCCGTGCCCCTGCCCCGTCCCCGAGCACGCACGGCCGCGCCCCTGCGCCCCGGCCCGCCCCCACCATTGTCGTCGTCGCCGGCGCCCGCCCCCACTGCCGCCCCTGCCTCGACGCCGCCCCTCCTCCCCGTTCGGTTCGGCTCCGGCGACCCCCTTTCCTCCCTGTCCCCTCGATCCTCTTCATATAATTTTTTCATATAATTTTTTTTCATATGCATATGTTGATTATATGGATGGATGGATGATGTATATGTTCATTATATGGATGGATGGATGATGTATGCTTTTTTTCATATAATTTTTTTAGGCAGATTTTTAGAATTTTTTGTGTGTGTATGTTATGTTTATAGGTATGTATGTATGTTTATATGCAAAGCATATGCAAAGAAAATGTATGAATGGTCATATGCAAAGAAAAATGTATGTATGGTCATATGCAAAGAAAATGTATGTATGTATGTTCATATGAAAGAAAAATGTATGTATGTATGTTCATATGAAAGAAAAATGTATGTATGTATGTTCATATGCATATGCAAAGAAAATGTATGTTCATATGCATATGCAAAGAAAATGTATGTTCATATATATGATGATATGTTCATAAAAAAGGAAAATAAGAAGAGGAAGAAAGGAGAAGAAGAGGAGAGGAAGAAGAGGAGAAATAAATAAGAAGAGGAAAAAAGAAGAAAAAGAAAAGGAGAAGAAGAAAAAATAGAAAAAATTCTATTTTTTCTTCTTCTCTCCTCTATTCCTTTCTTCTTCTCCTCTTTTTTTTCTTCTTTTTTTTCTTCGATCTTCTCCTCTATTCCTTTTCTTCTTCTCCTCTTTTTATTTCTTCTTCATTTTCTTATGTTTTATCGGGTCTGTCGTCGTCGATATACCCCTCTCCCGATAACTTCAACTCGAGGGGGGGTCGATATACCCCCTCCCCGCCGATAATATTATTTTCCCATGTACGTATGTCGTCGTTGTCGATATAACCCCCTCCCGATAACTTCAACACGTGGGGGGGTCGATATACCCCCTCCCCGATAACATTATTTTCCCATGTATGTATGTCGTCGTTGTCGATATATATAACTCCCTCCCAGATAACTTCGACATGATGGACGGTCGATATTTATACCCCCTCTCGACCATGATAACTTATACCACGGGAGCACCCCCCGGCCCTCTCGCTCGACCAAAACTCTCGAGGATACCCAAACCCTAGAAAAAACGATGTCGGTCTCCTACCCCCTCCCGCCGCGCCCCTACCCTTGAAGCGTTGCCTAGGCCACCCCAAACCCGGAATAAGCTAGGTCTACGTTTGCACTAATATATCCACCTGCTGTCTGTTGGAAATATGCCCTAGAGGCAATAATAAATGGTTATTATTATATTTCTTTGTTCATGGTAATTGTCTATTGTTCATGCTATAATTGTGTTATCCGGAAATCGTAATACATGTGTGAATACATAGACCACAACGTGTCCCTAGTAAGCCTCTAGTTGACTAGCTCGTTGATCAACAGATAGTCATGGTTTCCTGACTATGGACATTGTATGTCATTGATAACGGGATCACATCATTAGGAGAATGATGTGATGGACAAGACCCAATCCTAAGCATAGCTTAAAGATCGTGTAGTTCGTTTGCTAGAGCTTTTCCAATATCAAGTATCTTCTCCTTAGACCATGAGATCGTGCAACTCCCAGATACCGTACGAGTACTTTGGGTGTGCCAAACGTCACAACGTAACTGGGTGACTATAAAGGTACACTACGGGTATCTCCGAAAGTGTCTGTTGGGTTGGCACGGATCGAGACTGGGATTTGTCACTCCGTATGACGGAGAGGTATGTCTAGGCCCACTCGGTAATGCATCATCATAATGAGCTCAATGTGACTAAGGAGTTAGTCACGGGATCATGCATTGCGGTACGAGTAAAGAGACTTGCCGGTAACGAGATTGAACAAGGTATTGGGATACCGACGATCGAATCTCGGGCAAGTAACATACCGATTGACAAAGGGAATTGTATACGGGATTGATTGAATCCTCGACATTGTGGTTCATCCGATGAGATCATCGTGGAACATGTGGGAGCCAACATGGGTATCCAGATCCCGCTGTTGGTTATTGACCGGAGAGGCATCTCGGTCATGTCTGCATGTCTCCCGAACCCGTAGGGTCTACACACTTAAGGTTCGGTGACGCTAGGGTTGTAGAGATATGAGTATGCGGAAACCCGAAAGTTGTTCGGAGTCCCGGATGAGATCCCGGACGTCACGAGGAGTTCTGGAATGGTCCGGAGGTGAAGAATTATATATAGGAAGTCCAGTTTCGGCCACCGGGAAAGTTTCGGGGGTTATCGGTATTGTACCGGGACCACCGGAAGGGTCCCGGGGGTCCACCGGGTGGGGCCACCTATCCCGGAGGGCCCCATGGGCTGAAGTGGGAAGGGAACCAGCCCTTAGTGGGCTGGGGCGCCCCCCATGGGCCTCCCCCCTGCGCCTAGGGTTGGAAACCCTAGGGTGGGGGGGGGGCGCCCCACTTGACTTGGGGGGGGAAGTTTCCCCCCCTTGGCCCCCGCCCCCCCCCCCCTGATGGGTTCTTGGCCGGCGCCCCCCCCCCCTCCCAGGGGGTCTATATAAAGGGGGGAGGGCAGCAAGGAGACAGCCCTTGGCGCCTCCCTCCTCCCCTGCAACACCTCTCCCTCTCGCAGAAGCTTGGCGAAGCCCTGCCGAGATCCCGCTACATCCACCACCACGCCGTCGTGCTGCTGGATCTCCATCAAACTATCCTTCCCCCTTGCTGGATCAAGAAGGAGGAGACGTCGCTGCTCCGTACGTGTGTTGAACGCGGAGGTGCCGTCCGTTCGGCACTCGGTCATCGGTGATTTGGATCACGGCGAGTACGACTCCATCAACCTCGTTCATTGGAACGCTTCCGCTCGCGATCTACAAGGGTATGTAGATGCACTCCTTTCCCCTCGTTGCTAGTATACTCCATAGATGGATCTTGGTGATGCGTAGGAAATTTTAAAATTCTGCTACGATACCCAACAGTGGCATCATGAGCCAGGCCTATGCGTAGTTACTATGCACGAGTAGAACACAAAGCAGTTGTGGGCGTAGATGTTGCCAATTCTTCTTGCCGCTACTAGTCTTATCTTGTTTCGGCAGTATTGTGGGATGAAGCGGCCCGGACCGACCTTACACGTACGCTTACGTGAGACAGATTCCACCGACTGACATGCACTAGTTGCATAAGGTGGCTAGCGGGTGTCTGTCTCTCCCACTTTAGTCGGAACGGGGTTGTGGGCGTAGATCACAGCAATCGCGCGCGACGGCCAACCGATTGAACCCATCCGGACAAAGGATGCATTTTCTGCTCAGTGCGGGGTTCTAGTTAGGGACAAGATCCCGATCAGCATCCAGCAATGGTATAAGCCTAAGAAGGAAGACCCTGAGGTGTCTTATGTCAATGATATGCAGAAAGATGATCTTTGGACTGAGCTGAAGGCAAATTTCACCCTACCGCCAGAGGAGGATCCGGAGAATCCAGTTATAGAGCAATTAATCAAGTCTCAGGCTCTTAAGAAGATGGCAGACCTATTAAGGAGGTGGAAGAATGAGCTGAAAACGTTTGTCGACAAAGAAGAGACACCAGAATTCATCGGCCGGTATGAGAAGATCAGAGATCACTGGCCCGCATTTGTGGCCCACAAGACATCGGAAAAGAGTAAGAAGATGTCAGCGACAAACAAGAAGAATGCTGCAAAGAAGAAGCTTCACCATCGCACGGGGTCAGGTGGCTACCTCAAAGCCCGACCTAAGTGGGCCAAGGCTGAGAATGATCTGCTTGAAAAAGGGATCGAACCACAAACAATGAACTGGACAGACCGTTGCCGGACTTGGTTCTTCGGGGCTGGTGGAACCTTGGACCCTGTATCAGGGAGGTGCGTTTGGACGAACGAGCTTTTGAGAATACCAGTGAAGAAGATTCAGCAATATATCGATGCAGCGCAGCAAGGGACGTTCATTCCAGACAGAGAGAGCGACGAGCTCACAATGGCCCTCGGGAATCCTGAGCAACCTGGACGAACACGAGGCACGCCAGGCTCCGTTCCGTGGAAGGCTGGTTTTCCGGACGCGGGCGGTTACAAAAGCCAGGAGAGGAGTAAAAAAGTGGAGCAGATCCAAATTCAGAAGCTGCACGAAAGGGTTCAAGCGCTAGAGGAACGAGACGGCAATCGACATGCCGAAACTGCCCCCGAAGCTACACCGCCATCTCAGCGGAGAAGGAGCATGGCTTCCACCGAGCTGCTTCAGCTGGAGCATGCGGCTCCTGCTAGCTACCCCGTGGATGCTATCACGGAGTCTCAACATTGCCACCTTATGGCGGAATGGCAGAACTTCAAAGTCAAGGCGGCTGTTGGCTCTGTTTTACCTCCTGAACCCGGCGCAACCTACCACTGCCGGCCGATTCCAGAAGGATATGCTAGGGTGATGGTGGATGAAATAACGGAGGGATTTGAGGAGCTCCAGCTTGACCACCCTACCGGTGAAGGGGAGACTCGGCTGGGTTCTGCTCTGAAGACTCCATGCCTATGGCGGAAGGAGCTCATCAAGCTTCCGAACTGGACGGCTCCGGCGAGTAAGGGCACTCCGCCTCCTCCTCCGGCGAGTGATCAGGGCACTCAGCCTCCTTCTCCGGCGCGTGGCGGCACTCCGCCTCCTTCTCCGCCAGCGCCGGCGCGCCAGAGCAGCCAGCCTCCTCCTTCTCCGCCTCGTCAGCAAGGGCGGAAGAGACCCACCGCCGCTGCGGCTGCTCCGGCGCGTCGTAGTCCTTCTCCTCCGCCTCGTAAGCAAGGAAAGAAGACAGCAGCCGCTCCGTCTGCTCTGCCGGCGTCTAGCAGTACAGCTGCCAGAGGCGGGAGGCAATACAGATTCGGTCCTTCTCTGAAGACTCCAAAGAAGTTACCATACGAGAGGACCGAGGAGGAAACCAGGAAGATTGTGCGAGCCGAAGTGACAAACTTCTTTGAAGGGGTGAAAGCAAAGAAACATCCACCTCCGGAGGAGAAGGTAGATCCGGTGAAAGCAAAGCGCACTCTGGCTGCCCTGACAAAACCACCAAAGTCTCCGCCGAGAGGCAACTATGAGCGCATTCTCGCAAAGACATATGCCGAAGCGGAGCGGTCGGGAAGTACTGTCAGTGATCAAAGGTTAAAAGAACGACGAGCTGGGAAAAAAATTGCCCAGCTCGGCGAACAAGCGAACCAATCGTGCCCCCCGCTCAAGGTGTCAAAAGACATCGTCGCTAATGATCCGAGGATGGTGGCCGGTTATAGCAATCTTGGAGATTACCTGCCCGATGATGTACATTATGAAATCATGGAGGTCGACGAACACAAATACCATTACGGGAAGCCTCTCGTGAAAGATGAAAGATCTCTATCAACGATGATGCGAAGACTACATGATTGGTACATGAAAACCTGCAGAGAGTCTGATGGGATGGATACTTTGACGCTGAGAGTTAAACCGGAGCATGACCTCGTTGGAATTGATCTGCTGAATGTTCCATTTGAGGATTTCTTCCAGTTTTACAATCAAAAGGCCCTCGATAAAACAACGATCACTTGCTACTGTCTGTAAGTAGTACTACTTCTGTCATTAAGTCTCTCTATATAGGTCAGCTCTTTCATTGCATGTATTTATAATTATCCTCACTATATTATGCAGATTGAAGATCGCCGAATTGAAGAAAAGACAAATCGGTGATATTGGGTTCATTAACACAAATCTCATAGATGCATATACGGTTGAAAAACATCCCAAAGAAGCCGAGGCCAACTTGCTACAATCGTTGGTATTAAATCAAAACAAAGATATAATACTCTTTCCTTACAACTTCAAGTGAGTGTTACTGTCTTGTGCATATTCGGTTTCCCTTATTAGTCCAGGTTATGGTAATGTAATTGATGACTTATGCATGCATGCGCAGCTTCCACTATATTCTCCTAGAGATTAAGCTTGAGCAGGGAGTAGTAACCGTCTTAGACTCGAGACGAAAAGATCCCCAGGACTATGCGAACATGACTCAAATGCTCGAGAAGTAAGTTAAATCGATCATTATCCACCATATCAGCAACTTTGTTCATTTCCTGATATCAAGTAATTGTTTTCTTTGTCTGGCAGGGTTTGGAGAAAATTCACCTCAAAAGCTCCGGGACTGCCGAAGAAGCTGCAATTTAATCACCCGAAAGTAAGTACTATAGTAGCATGTTCCGCGCATCTCCTAGTGATTCAAGCGCTAGTTTCATCAATACCATTTAGCATGCTTGCTTATCAATTTGATTGACCTCTATTTCTTGTAAAGTGGTTGTGGCAGGAACCCGAGAATAATTACTGTGGATACTACGTTTGCGAGTCCATCCGCTACACGACCTGTGAGCGGGGCTACACTAAGAACAATATGGAGTGCGTAAGCAATAATATTCACAATTTTATTTTATTACCATCATTTGTGTTGAGTTTCATTTATTCATATATATATGTATTGACCCCCTTCTTCAAATTAGATGTTTCGGAAGCGGGATGAACTCCTAGCACCAGATCGTATGCGAGGAATTCAAGAGGAATTGGCGGCATTCTTCCTTGACCACGTGATCGCTGAAAACGGAGAATACTATGTGGACCCTGTGTTCCTATAATTTAATTAGGAGATTGTATTGTAAGAGATAATTATTGTATATATGTAGCCGGTAGTGTCGGATAGATATACGAGAACTTGTTGTTCGACCAATATCTCGGAGAAGGAAAGGTGGTCGATATCACTTCTCTCTGTATGCATATGTTCATGACGATCTTCTGTTTCCTTCATTTGATTACTAGCTAGCGTGTCTACTCCTCTCCATACGTATATAGTACGTAGCGTCGACCAAGCACGGAGTAAGAGAGGACACTTCTCTCTATTAATTAGCTAGCTAACACAATATATGAAACACCTAAATTAACCCCCCAAAACCCTAAACCACCCCCTTTCAAAAAAAACAAAAACCTCAGCTCCTGCCAGCTGCTGACGCGTGGATGCCTATTGGTCCCGGTTGGTGGCACCAACCGGGACCAAAGGCCCTCCTGCCTGGGCTCCCCGCACCAGCCACGTGGACGGCCTTTAGTCCCGGTTCGTGTAAGAACCGGGACTAAAGGGCTAGGGCATTAGTAACGACCCTTTAGTCCCGGTTCCAGAACCGGGACTAAAGGCCCTTATGAACCGGGGTAAAAGCCCCTTTTCCTACTAGTGTCAGGTGGTATCAAAGCCCCGTTGATCCATACAAGTTCTTGTTGTTCTCTTTGAGAGCAAGCTACAGCAAGCAATGGAGCAATTGGAGAAGAGAGAGATGCTGCAGAACAACAAATCAAAGAGCTGTGTGAAGATCTTAATCAGATATCTGACCAGCTGATTGAGATGATAAGAAAGGGTGTCCCCCTGCTACCAATGAAGGAGATTCATCTAAAGAAAAATAAGATGTTCAACAAAGAAGGAGAGGTAATCTTGGAGCAAGACCGCCATAACAACATGTTGTTCAACGTACTTCAAGAAGGCCGATTTATATTGAAGCTTCTGAAGGTGAAGAATATGATGATGCCCTTGAAGAACCTGATCTCTATGCATATTGGAGAGTACCCAACTCTACATATGCAAGGGATACATACAAGGTGAAAGCTGAGATCCCAACTTTTAATGGAAATGTTGACATTGAAGGGTGCCTTGATTGGTTATATGAAGTGGAGACTTTCTTTGAGGTCATGGAGGTTTTGGAAGATCGTAGAGTTCCTTTGGTTGCGTACAAGCTGAAAGGAGGAGCCGATGCATGGTGGCATCGCATTCAAGAAGAGCACAGGCTGAGAGAAGAACCTTGTATGAGAACTTGGCGGCAAATGAAAAGTCTTTTGAAAAGGAGATTTCAACCCACTGATTATGACAAGATCCTATTTATCTAATTCCAAAATTGTGCCCAAGAAAATATGACCGTTTTAGATTACACGGAGGAGTTTCTGAGGCTACAAGTGAGACGCAACCTTGCTGAAACTGAAGATCAACACGTTGCAAGGTACATCTATGGTCTCAATGATGCTATTCAAGATCGATTGATAATGCAACAAATTTGTCCATTGATCAAGTACAAGCCCTAGCATTAAAGGCCGAGAGGTTTGTGAGGACAAGAAAAACAACTAAGACTCCATATCCTCGTACCGAAGGCTCGTCTAAGGATCACACTAATAGAGTGGAAGAAAAGACCGCTCCACCAAAGACAAAATGACCCATACCGAAGCAAACTAGAGGCAAGGGTAAGGAAAATGAAGGCCCAAAGTGTTATAAATGTGGTAAAGTGGGACACATCCAGCAGTTGCCCACTAAGAAAATTTATTTGGCGTCCACCAAGCTTAGCGTCAAGGAGAGGGGAGGAGCGGTGGCCTTCCTAGGACTCGAGCGGGGCGACCTATCGTGCACTACTCTTCCTCACTTCCGACGGCGCCCTTGGACGTCTCGGCTTCATGGTCATGGTGGCGGGACCCGACCTCGACGGAGCTGGCGATGTCCTCCTCCTCGTTGGTGTCGCTGAACAGAGCCTCGCCCGCGTCGTCGCTTGGCATTACCGCCAGTGGACGAGGCAGATGTCGCTGGTGGTGCGGTAGGAGTCGAGCAATGCCTCTCGCTTCACCGGGTCCGCGTTTGACATGATCACCCTGCCAGCGGCAATCTGCTCCTCTGCCCGCAGATGCTCCTGGGGGAGGTTGTGGTTGTAGTTGGCGTCCGCCTACGCCTCCCGAAACTACTCCTCCTGCTCCGCTCGCACCATGCCCATATAATGGGCATGAGCATCGCCGATGGTCATGGTGCAATGGACCGACGAGGGTGGCGCTGTCTCGTCGTCGGAGGCGTCCTCCATTTGCACGCCGTCGTCCTCCTCCGGTTGCCTACCAGCCTGCCAGTCGACAGCAATGACGGCCATCTCCTCCTTCTGCTCCGACGTCAGCCCATCCCAAAGAGCTTTGGCGGGAGGGGGGGGGGTCCATGGCGGGGAGTGGTGCAGAGAGGGATGACTATGGCTATGGCCGGGGCACCGGGACAACAGTTTATATAGCACCGGCGGGCGGCAGAGGGACGAACAGTCGACACCGCGAGAGACGCCTCGGCAACCGCGCGCCATCAATGCGGGTGCCAGATGGACGGAAGGGCGACCATCAAGTCGTTTGAACGCGGGGCAGATGCCTGCATCGGGAAGCGGCCTGGGCGGCACCCTCTTGGTCGGCGTGCCGCTTCAATGCCGGTGCCAGTGAGCAGTCGCGTCCGCTCTGGCCGGGCATGAATGCGGGGTTGAATAGATGACTGTTTGGGGCCGTAACGCACGCGGGCGCATAAGGAGGGGTATTGGTGGGTTAGGATGGCCAGAAGCGGGCTTAGAAGCGGTCAGAACTCCCGCAAAGCCCCATGTTTATCTCTGGTTTGCGAAAGAAAACAAATTTGAACCACTTCACGGACCGATAAATATCTGTGTTGGATGACTTTCACGGTCCGGACGCATGTGGGAGATTTTGGCTGAGGTTGGAGATGCCCTTACTGTAGCTGAGTGATGCATGGGACCATACCGTGCTGAGGACCACAGGGCAGTGGCTCTGTGGCGGCACATGCTCAGCCGCGTTTCCCTTATTTCTACCGCGTGTGGAGAGTGCGAGACTCGCTGAGAAACAGAGAGACAGAGAGAGGGGTAACCGTGGAGTCCATCTTGCGGCGGGGACTCCTCCGGGGCTTGTGCGTCTTGCCGACCACCGGCGGCCTGTTCGCCGGTGAGTTCCTGCAGCGGCCCGAAGAGGCACGTGCTCGCAGGGTGAGGGGGGAGGCGCCGGATCTAGCGGGACAACGTGTGGTATATTTCGTTCTTCCTCACCTGGATCCGACTAGTTTAGTTTTTGAGTTTACCGACGAGTAGATCTACTGTGTAGTCTGTTGGTTGATCAGCCGTAGGTTTCCTTCAGCGTTACTTCTTTTTCTTCTTCTGTTCTAGATCCGATTGAGCTAGATTTGTTTGGCTAAGATCATGGCGATGTGGATCTGAAATGCAAACTGTCGGCCATCCACCGTATGTTTCCTTCCGTTCAAGTGAATCATGCGTCTGCTTTAAGATCCGATTAAATCATGAGTGGATCTAGTTTCCCCAAGTAAATCAGGAGTGCCAACCATTTATTTTCCTGGCCGGCCGGTGTGTGCATCTTAATTCTTCACTGCAAATTGCTGCCCATCCATCATAGATTTACAGTGCTAATCTGGTCGTACAAGCTACTTGACAACATCCACCAAAAGCTTCCTATTCCGTGTTCTACTTGAGGCAATCAATCCTAGCTAGGTGGATCTGTATTAGATGCATCTTGAGCTCATCCACCAAAAGCTTCCTACGCAGTGTTTTTTCTGTGAAGAACTGTGTACTAGTCATACCAGCGTGGGGTGAAAACCACAACTTCTTGGGGACTTGAACAGATGATGCTGCGAAAGAAATGAAAGAATATTGTTATTCGCCTGTACCATCCACTGTTCTTTTTTGTGCTGGTTGATGTGTGCTGATCGTTGGTCATTTACTCTTCTTTCTTGCGGGGACAGTTTGAGTGTTGGTTGATATAAGCTGTTTCTCTTTTAGGTTTTGCTTGTATTTTGCCTAGATAGACCACTAGCTCATATTCTTGCTGATTTGCTTGCGGCTAACCATCGCAAAAACTTTCACTTGAATAGGTACCTTGTATGGGATGAAGTGAAGGCTATTTTATTAATCAATCATCGTATTATGTGCACAATAAGCTTTTGCTATGCTTTCACCGTCGATGCCCACTGGTTGGATCATGCTTCTGTTTATGAGCTCATTGAAGTAACTCTCTCCTAGCTCAAATTGGGCCAATTTCTCGTTTGCATTACATATAAAACCTTCAGCTATCCATCTCCATATCAGCCTGTCTCTCTTAATTTTGAAACATTTTGGAAATATGCTTAAATATCCTTGAACATAAGAACGAGCCACACATGCTGCACCAATACTATGAAAAGTAGCATAGAATGAGTAAAAGAGGCTCTTGACTTTTAGATCATGCAAGAGCTTTGATCTACAGGTAAACCCTTTTTTACTAACTACTAGCAGCTTTAATCTGCCTTCTTATCTATATGATTAGTTATTATGTCTAAGTATGTTTTTAGAAGATTAAGCAAGCTCATTCGATATGTAAATGGATAGTTTGAGGTTTTATTTATAATGATAAACAAGGGATTAGCAAGTTTGAGCTCGGTGATAGAATTACTCAATGAGATCCTAAATAGAAGCATGGTTCAACCAATTGACATCAATGTTGATAAAGGCATGGAAAAATCTTATCGTATACATGATATGGTGATTGATTCCATATGTTTTTGCCAAGTGAAGAAAAACCATTTGCATGGCCCTCAGTCAAAGGCAAGATTTGAAGATCAAACATTCCAAAGAGCATGACAGGTAGCAGCGATGCCACAAGTGAGGTTTGTTGCAATTGTTGATTCAGTGTAGCTTATGCTGAGTGTTCCAAGTTCTACATGTGCTGGATTTAGAATATTATGCTGTATCTCTCCGTTCTTGCCAATCATAATGATTCAAGAGCACTGCATTTGTCTTGGTGTTTTGATTTGTTTTCCTTTTGCAACGACAGGAAGCTCTCATTTTATTTATATCCACTTATGCTGAATTGTATTGTCATGAAGCTCACATTGTATTTGTACCCACTTGTGCCGAATTATATTGTCACTTCACTTGAGTCCAGAACCATCAAGTTTCTGTGTTGGCTCCTGCAATTGACTGATGATTAACTTGTTTTCCCATTTTTTTATGTTGTAAGGTTTCTTGCTGGTTAATCTGCCTGATTTTAACTGTCCATTGCGTCTCTTATATTTATAACAGCTTTCAGTGTCGTTTTACTCTAGACTGGAATAAAATTTTAGGTCATTCAGTTTGTGCAATGTTCTGAGATTTCACCTTTTAGGTCATTAATTTTGTTTATGGCCCTCTATGTGTCACATTTGTTTGAATTTGACTGCACAAATGTCGCACTGCTGCTAGCCTGAATCGGTGCCTATGATTTTTTGATGTAAATGATTTGGATGAGCAAGCAATACGGTGGCCTTTTATAGTTTACAGTTACAACGTCTTAACTGTTACTCTTTTGGCTTTCTGACTGCAGCAGGAATGGCACAATTGAGGGCATTGTCCATTTAATGCCTGTTTCTGTTGAGCGTTCAACGGTTCAAGTTCTCCTTTTCTTGGATTTAGTTAGGATATATGCTTCCATTCTTGTCAACTGAGACGGCCTGAGAACACTGCATTTGCCTTAGTGTTTTGATTTGTCTTTCTTCTGCAACACAGACATGAGAGTTCTCGTTGAGATCCTACCCACTTACTCAGCAGCGCCTGCTGTACTTTGCTCATGAAGAACTTCTTTTCTCCATTTCTCTGTTTTGTAAGGAGTATATAAGTAAGGTGTACTGCTGGGCTTGGACTATGTCTTTCTGTTTCTAGCAGCTTGCCGAGTCGTTTTACTCAATACTTGTGGACTGAAATTTAAGTCGTTCAGTTTGTACAACATGTCGTAATTTCACCTTTTATTTGTAGATGTTGCTATTGCCTTGCTTCTTGCGCAGTTTTCTTGAGGGCAAGGCGGGGCACCAGCCGTGCAGGCGACGGCAGCAGGAGCGGCGGAGCGCCACGATACCTGGGCACAACCTTGGTCGGACCGTCCCGCGACACCCCACGCCGGAGCGCGGCGGCGGCGAGCGGTCCGAGAGCCCAAGGAGGCCTTTTTGCCAGGCGTCGTCGGGGGAGCCAGCGCGACCACGAGAGAGTGCCTGAACTACCACGCCGAGGTGGCAGCCCGCTCTCCACGCAGGTCACAGCCAGACGAGCCGGAGGCTCCTGGCGCACGATCGGCCGGCCGGCGGCCACGTCGCGCGCATCCGAGGAAGGGGCTACCATGGGGAGGCGCTCCGGCACCAAGGACGCCGGCGGCGAGTCGCCCTCCGGGGCGCAGGAGCTGCAGGCGGAGTCCATCTCCTTTCTAATATCCTTTGAAGCATAAAGCAATCGAAGTTTGATGTTCCATCACGTGTATTTATTATAGCGTGCTCAATCGATCCCCAGGTGTCTGATAAATGTTCTCTCGTTGCTGTGTTGTACGTATAGGCTGGCAAGGATGTGGCGAGTGATCGGCGACGGTGCAACGGTGATGAAGCGCATGGCGGACATGGCGAGCGTGCTTCTTCTCGTTCTGGGCCGTGCGGTAGATCATCAAGACTTGTATGCACATGTGCTATCCAGCTGAAGAAGGCAACTGAAAAAGGAGGCTCGCCCCCCATCCACTAGCAATACCATCGTTTAGCACATCAGCACCTTCAAGATATACAAAAACCATACAACTAAACTAGACTGCAGAAATGTAAATATGTACCTTAAATACATAAACTGACTTTATAAAATATACGGTTTCATGTGTGCTATAGTTGAGATGCATAAAAAAGATCTATTTATGGGCACCGAGATTAAACATGCGATATTGGCGGAATTCCCTGGGAGTCTAGACAAAGATAAACCACCCTGACATAGATAGATCTACCGGCTGCCGGTATGGTACCGGCATCGACTACAGGGCCCCATGAGCTCAAATTGAACAGCCAATGGAACTCTCCCAGCTATGTATCTACCAACAGTCTTCACAGCTCTATGAGCTTCGTCAACACCTCTCTTGCTCATCGGCCAGCATTTGGCAATCCTACTTGAGGTAGTGCATTTGCCAATGGTACCAGGCCCTTGAATACACCTATTGTAGTCATAGGTTGTGTCCAGCGTCAAGCGCTCAAGCGAGTGTGTGCTCTCAAGGATGTGAACCGTGAGCTCAACCAGGCTCTTGGCTGAACAGAATCCCGTGATCGTCATGTGTCTGAGGCGGTTATGCGACAAGTCCAGCTTCTGCCTCGGGCATTCGTAATTATCTCCAACAACAGGATAGTGTTTCATGACATACTCATTTACCTGCATATATATATGTAGGATTAACATCAAATGTCAATGTCGAAGTGTAATACGGTAATACCATAGATACATCTGAGAGATATGGATAGTGACTTACGTGTAGGGTGAAAGACTCCAAGGCAGGAGAAGCATCAAGAAAAGAAACCAAAGAAAAGAAGTCATAGCTTGGAGGGGAGCCTTTGGGGAGGACTGCTCTGAGTCTAATTTCCAAGTTCTTGAGGTGGGGTAGCTTGGATTGTAGCAACGGAGTGTTGGCATTCTGAAAAAACGATAAATTCCAAGATTAATCATGTGTTCTTGCATCAAACTACTCCTATACACTGTTCCCTATATACTTGAATGGTCCCAATAATTTGATCATTATAAGATGGTAAATGCACATACCTCGCTACGACCAACCAAAATAAGACTCTCAACATTCCGTGCGATGGACGGAAGACTAGTGCGAGCATAAAAAAGAACACCAGACGAGCGTGCAGATGATAACTGTACATGCTTAAGTTGAGAACAATTTCTCACGTAGATTTCTGGCAAAGCGCTGTCATAGTTAAAATAGCAGAGGTTTGGAGCATCAATCTCTACAACCCGCAGCATGTTGCAAAGTTGAACATCAAGTATCTTGAGATGCTGCATCGTACAAGGTATTTTCAAGCAAATTATCCCATGGCATGCGAATATTCTGAGCTCCTCTAGGGTAGAAGATTTTGAAAACAAGTGCTCCAATCCTTCCTCGGTAGTGTGGACAAAAGACAATCTTACAGTTTTCAACCTTGCCAAGGAGCCAAGTGTTGATGTGGGATGAAAAGTGCAAGAGCCGATTTTAAGAAACTGAATTGAACTTGCAGCTCCCTCATCAGACAAAACTGAACACGGGAATTTGTAAATTTTCTTCATGGATAAAGGCATCTCCAAGTAAAGATCTTTAAACCCAGACTTAACGGTTCTTCGGAGCCACCTGTCCAGGTAGGAGGCTTTGATATTGGTGCAAGGGGTAAGAATAAGGTTAAGTGTCTCCACCTTCACCCCTTTGTCATGATGGTTTTTAAGAATTTTGTCAACTTTGTCAATGAGATAGATTTTTCTTTCCTCAAATTCTATGTGATTCAACCCAAGCGCACAGTCGTTGAGTATGAGTTTGGAATAGCATCTCCATGAACGCAGAAATGCATGAGACACACAGGCAGCACAAGCAGCGTCTTGTATTGGTAAGAGAGAATGTATACGATGTAAGATGTCCTGCAAAAACAAGGTTCATCAGTTATACTGTAGTAGTATCTATAGCTGGCTGCAATAATAAATCTAATCAAAGACCAGTAAAGTAATGAATGAAGATGACAATGCATCAATAGAGCCAAGTAAATGTAAATATCGTTGGAGGAGCACGGGCAAACAGTCGGTTTGTTCTTTTTCCTATCGTCAAAGTTGTATGCCCAAATGTAATAATAATACGTATTCTTGTGCCAGCAGTTATGATAAAGAATTACTTGTATCTGAATACTTTGTTGACAGCAAAGCAAAACATACCTCCGGTAGTTTGTCAAAAAGAGTTTGTTGTTTCATATTCTCAGCAACTTGAGGAATATCAGTACCAGCGTGATGATGGTTTATTTGAGCCGACGAAGCCTTTG
Source organism: Triticum aestivum (assembly GCF_018294505.1). Lineage (NCBI taxonomy): Eukaryota > Viridiplantae > Streptophyta > Magnoliopsida > Poales > Poaceae > Triticum > Triticum aestivum. Next base: position 577,919,756 of record NC_057802.1, read on the forward strand.
ATCCACTAGTATCTGCAATACAGCAGAGAAGGTAATAATATGTCACAATTTTACTCAAGCAACTCGGAGAAGATAAGGTAAAATAGTCGGTCCGGCTATAAAGAGTCAATAATCTGAAAAAATTGTTTACATGAGCTCTTAGAGAGCTATATATATTTTTCTTTTTACATTCATTCACATAAAAGAGTATAGTAGTAGCACGTACGCTAACCCGAGCATCCATTGAGGATGGTTGAAACTGTTTGGGATATACATACATACAGTAAGAAGAAATAACCGAGGAGAGTATACGTACTTGCAGCAGCCGTATGACGTTTCCGCAGCCAACAACACCGATGCCGATGCCGATGCCGTGTCGTGTGCACCGCGTCGAGGATCGCCACGGATCGAGATGGGAAAAAACATAGGTGCCGACGACGACGAGGGGGCGACATGGATGGAGGCTGGAGGAGAGAGAGACCGCGGCGGGTGTGGGTTAGGCTTGAGGAAGGAGGTCGCGGTGAGAGAGTTCTGGCGCGGCGACGGCGGAAATTAAGGATCCGCCGACCGCCGCTCTATCTTTTACCTTTACGTATCCGCCCAACGCCCGACCTGCCTGACTGGTATTGTCCCCTAGGCCCAACAGCAACAGCCCAGTTAAAAGATGGATCGCTGAAGGTAAAAATAAATAAAGACAATCGAACTCTACTCAACTGGGCGCCTCGCGAGCGGACGGAGTCGGACGGCGAGTCGGTGTTGCCGCGCTGGGCTGACCGGCTGAGCAAGGGGCGACGAGCGACGCGGCGGCCGGCGGCCTTGGCTGTGGCTTGGGAGGGCAGCCAGATTTGCCAGTTTCTATTACCTCCGTTCCCCCAAACAGAGATGTATGTAGACACTCATAATGGGGATTGAATTTACCCCCGTTCCTCTAGTTGAACGATTTAGTTACATCCGAATTGCTTTCAGAATTTGCTTTATGGGAACTTCTGATTGAAATTGAATTTATTCATATCTCGCGCCAATTTTCTTTGCTTGATTAGGATGGACATATGGTTCATCAAAATAGGCTATTGTCCCACTAAAAAAACTAGGCCAGTGTGTCTCTCCATCATCTTCTTATAAGTTTACACACTGAAGGCCCCCCCTATGTCAGAATCCTGGCTCCGTCCCTGCCTAGAAATATGATGGTTATACTTTGGGCCCTGTCCATACACCTAAATTAAATAAACAGGGGGTCAATAAAGAAGGGAAGAAAACCGACCCACCATGAACTTCCTATTTTGCCAGCTGCAAATCCACACAAAAGAAGACAAGAAAACTGCGGAAGAAGCAAGGCCTCACCTCCGGTTAAAGCAAGCTCATATGTGTTGATGGTCATTGGGCAGCCGGCGGCGTCCACCAGTTGAGGCAGCCAGGGGTCAATAAAGGAATGTTTAACCAAATCGGATGACAAAGGAGTAAATTTTGGCGAGGACAGCCTGGGAGGCTTTTTTTCACCAGCAATATTTTTCCCTGGCTCATTTCATCCTCATCTACACCCCACGTGCTTCATCATTACACTACACACGTTAATTAGGTTCAGTTTATACAACAAATATACTGGAAATCATGAAAAAGAAAACAAATACATAGGAAGAATCAAGCACCACGAATATCTCGGCAGTGACTATAAGACCAAAAGAATCAAGCTCCTCGACGCTCCATCCAACTTCTGCATGGCAGTAAAGCAAAACTAAGATCGATGTCATGATAAAGCTTTCCAAAAAAAATCAGTGTTCTTAAGTAATGCATCTGAAAATCATTATTTGACTACAAAAATAGGTGCAAGATTATACGAACAATTCAGCATCAAACCCGTTGGGCATTTGAACTAACATGTCTATCCCACAAAACTAAAATGCGCTGGACCTTGGCTCCGGCAGAACCTATTTCATGACAAAACAATCAATCATGAAATCCTATCAGGTGACTGCAGGAGATTGTAATTAACCAAAAGGATTAATAGATGATATTATATTGTATCCAACTAACCGAATAACCAAGCAGACTAAAGGGATGAAGAGGCATACACGGCATCAGGTACATCGACGGGAGCAGCTAGCGACGCTTGTGTGGAGAGTTGTTGTCGCTGCTACCAGTACAACAGCTGTGCTGTTGGAGGAATTGGTGGTGCGCTGTACACATCGTCCTGCGGCTCGAACCTTCTCGAGACAGGTCAGAGGCATCTAAGAAATAAGGGAAAAGTAGGAAAAAATAAGATGGTGATTTGGTTAATTCACAAGAACTGTAGTTTGCAGGGAAGGGAGACGAGTTTGCAACTCGGTGCTCACCCTCACCGTCAGCCATCAGGTAGCAAGAATTTGTGCACGTGCAGGGGATCCTCTTATTCCCATTTCATCTGCTCCCTGTGCCACATCCACCGCATCCACGAGCTACAGATCTTTGGGGGAGCAGACCACTACTGCATCTATGCTGAAAGTACTACAACAGGCAAAACGGCGTCCTGAACCAAATTTTATTAAGAAAAGTAACCTTCAGCAAAAGTAGGTATTTAGTCTATGCAAAAATGATACTTACAATACGTGATAATGCCTAGTCGAACTGATGCATCTCTTAGCCACAAATCGTAATAGGACAGTACCAAAAGGACCTACTATTCAATTCCAGTCTTTAGAGAACAAAATCACATTGGTCATATTTTCTTAAATTTCATAAAATAATAAAACAGTACTAAAGAGCCAATGTTCAGAATCTGAGCGCTCACCATTTAAAAGAGAATCCAAAGCAAAAAATGGGAGTGCAGGGAGGTCACCATCTAAGTGAAATAGGTAAAATCAACCTTCACAATGATGAAAAAGAAAATCTGTTTGGAAAGGGTGTTTTCGTGAGCTTCCCACCACTCTGCTCAATGAACCGGCCGATATTGTCCTGAATCATCAGCTAAAACATTGTTAACTGATCATTATTGCTAACTCAAAAGAGAAATGAAGTAAATATAGTGTATTCAGCAAAGCCAAATTATAAGGGTGCAGTACAAAACAAAACAAAATGTATGTGTTAGTCTATCTCAGTGATGGCTAAACAACTAATATACTCTAAAGGACGATTTTGTCACCTCTTCCAATGAAGAAACACTCTCCTGACACTCTTCTGGCTGGCCGGACTCGGTATCTCAGTGGTTCTTACCATCATTCTTCCTTTCTTTCTTCTCTACGTGTAGTGTTACTTCACCATGCTAGGCGCAGATGAGCATAGAGCTACAGAATGGAAAATAGATTTCTGTAATGTGTGACGAGCTATCACTAAAATCGCAATCAAGTTAATAATTATACACAGACCACACCAATAACATCAAACAAAAAGGTAGGCCTGAGCATATAGTTCAAAATGAGTATTGATATTTAGATACAAATGGTTGAAAGAAACAGCATATGCATGGAGAAGGTTACTTAAATTTATGTCAGCAAAAAATTCAAGCTCTTCTGCTGTGGACACTTCAGTGCGCTCAATGCTTGCTTTATTGCAAAAAAATGCTTTCTTTCTTACATCAATCTGTGTTGAAGTAAAACACTTGCTAAAGTAGCAGCTTAGTCTTGTCATAAAGATAAGGTACAACTTTAAAATGAGTCAGATTGTGTACTTTCAACAGCAAGAATGACCATCTTCATTAACTGTTATATTCAACATACCCTTAAGTTGACTAAAAGAGACTATTGGTCTAATTTGCAGAAAGGAAAATAACAGAGATAAGTAAAATGCCTCATCTATCATTTAGGAGAGGGTTAGTATATGAAGAACTAGATCGTGGATGGCGCGCTTTGCGCGCCCGTCAATTTTGGCAATAGAATGGTCGGAATTTCTAAAATTAGTCACAAAATATGTTAAATTTGTGGCAAACATATATCACTAATCAAATAGTTGGTTTGTCACGGCCCGGCTGATTGCCGCGCAGGTTGTAGTCGTGGTTGGTAGGAGGACGAGGGCGAGGCCCTCGCTTGCCTATGGTTGGAGAAGGGGGTGAGGAGGGGCGCCGTGGCGCAGGAGCAAGGGAGGAGAGGTTGTAGGATATTCTGCTTCCGTTTATTGATCCAAGGGCTGGCTATATATAGCCTAATTACAAGACCAGACTAAGACTCCTATTACAATTGGGTGTTGGCAGGGTAACCTTCTTCGGGACTAAACCTTTCCAACTAATACCCAGACTCCTAATCTAAAAAGACTGTAATTAAACTAGGACATATCTTTAGGCAGGTGCAGGGCCGGCCCGTGCAGGTCCCTTACGCCTATAGGGCTGGCCCCACATGACATCTCCCCCTCCATTCTGAAACAGCTCGTCCTCGAGCTGGAAGCTTGGATAACGTTCGCGGAAGGTTGTAACATCCTCCCATGAAGCAGCAGACGCCGGCTGGCCCTCCCAGTGAATGAGCACCTGCTGGATACCGCGGGCAATACGAGCACGCAATGCTTGGACAGGGGTTGGATGTACTCGACCCTGAAACAGAGGTGGAAGCATCGGCGGAACTTCCGGCGGTGGGCCATGGTACTTCTTCAGGACCCCGACATGGAAAACATTGTGAATGCGGGCGCGTGGGGGCAGCTCCAAACGGTAAGCAACCGTATCGATTTTAGCGAGGACTTTGAAAGGCCCATAATATTTGGGAGCCAATTTCCCTTTGGCACCTACTCCAAGGAATGCCGCCGGCCGGTGTTGAAGACGGAGCCAAACCCACTCTCCAACATCAAAAGAAAGGGCCCGATGCTTATCATCATAGTAATGCTTGTACTGTTGTGCTGCCTGAAGGAGACGCTCACAGATGTCGTGTAAGAACTGATCGCGGTCGACGATATGCCGTTCCACCGCCTGATTGCGAATCTCGCCCGGCGTATAGTCCCGGAATGAGGGGGGGTCCCGTCCATAAACCACCATGAAAGGCGTGTCCTTCAACGCTGAGTGGTACGAAGTGTTGTAGCAGTACTCTGCCCAAGGCAACCATTGGAGCCACTGTCGTGGGCGATCCCCAGTTATGCAACGGAGGTACATGGTGATGACGCGATTGACAGCCTCAGATTGCCCATCAGACTGCGGATGGAAGGCCGAACTCATGTGCAAGCGTGTCCCCGCGGCGGCAAACAGAGCCTTCCAAAAGCCCGAAGTGAAAACCACATCCCTGTCCGAAACGATGGATGTGGGAAACCCATGAAGTCGGACAATGTTGGAGAAGAAGGCTTTAGCAACAGACTCCGCAGTGTACGGATGCGCCAAGGGGATGAAATGCGCATACTTGGAGAAACGGTCCACAACGGTCAGTATCACACTTTTGCCGCCCACCTTCGGAAGTGCCTCAATGAAATCCATGGAGATGTCTTCCCAGACACAAGAGGGCACTGTCAAGGGCTGCAATAACCCGGCTGGATGAAGCTGCTCCGTCTTGTTGCGTTGACAAACCTGACAAGCACGAATATACTGCTGAAGTGCGGCCCTTGCTTGCGGCAGATGGAAATCCCGGCGAAGACGATGAAGTGACTTCTGGATACCTTCATGGCCCGCATCATGGGCTGCAGCCAGGACCTCCCCGAGCAGCGGCGACGCGGGTGGTACATAAGCCCGCTGTTGGAAGGTAACAACACCATCAACAAGAGCCCAAGGTTGTCCTAACTCACCAGATTCTAGTTGTTCCCGGAAAGTGACAAGCGCCGGGTCCGTGTGTGCAGCCTGACGGAGAGCTTCAAACAGATCAAAAGAAGGCCCGGATATGGCGAGTGCCTGGCCGGCAGGAGCATCACGGCGAGAAAGAGCATCGGGGACGATGTTTTGGTGACCTGGTTTATATTCCACCGTGAAGTTGAACCCCAACAGTTTGCCCACCCAATGATGTTGTGGAATGGTAGCGAGGCGTTGGTCCAGCAAAAACTTTAGGCTATAGTGGTCAGTTTTGACGACGACGCACGTCCCCAAAGATAGGGCCGCCAGTGGCGCACGGCGTGCACCAGACCAATGAACTCCCGCTCATAAGCGGCGAGAGAAGCATGACGCGGAGCGATGTTTTGCTGAAATAGGCAATGGGGCCGCCACCTTGATGCAGGACTGCCCTGAAACCAGATCCAGATGCATCACACTCCACAATGAATGAAACAGCAAAATCCGGCAGCTGAAGCACAAGGGCTGTGGTAAGAGCTTTCTTGAGGGCTTCAAAGGCAATAGTCGCTGCAGGCGTCCAAAGAAATCCGTCTTTCTTGAGGAGTGCCGTGAGGGGAGCTGCAATGGTGTCAAAATCCCGGATGAACTTGCGGTAGTATCCTGCCAGTCCTAAGAAACCACGCATAGCGCGGACGGTGCGCGGAACCGGCCAGTCTACCACGGCAAGAACCTTGTCGCTGTCCATGGCAACTCCTGCAGCGGAGATGACGTGTCCCAAATAAGCCATGGTTTCCTCCCCAAAGGAACACTTGGAGCGCTTGAGAAACAGTTGATGTGTGCGCATAGCCTCCAAAACGAGCTTGACATGACGTAGGTTATCCGACCAGGACGAGCTGTAGATCAAGATATCATCGAAGAACACAAGCACCGACGAAGGTAGGGACGGAGGACGCCATTCATGAGTGCTTGGAACGTCGCTGGGGCATTTGTCAAACCAAAGGCCATCACTACAAACTCAAAGAGGCCCTCATGTGTGCGGAAGGCCGTCTTGTGGATATCCTCAGGGGCCATCCGAACCTGGTGGTAACCCGACCGGAGATCCAGTTTGGTGAAAAAGCGGGTGCCCTTGAGTTCATCCAGAAGTTCATCGGCAACAGGAATTGGAAACTTGTCCTTGATGGTGACAAGGTTGAGACCACGGTAGTCGATACAGAAACGCCAAGTCCCGTCGGCCTTTCTGACGAGTAGAACGGGGGATGAAAATGCAGAAGAACTAGGACGGATTAGACCGCGAGCTAGCATCTCTGAACATTGGCGCTCTAGTTCATCTTTTTGAATCGTTGGGTAGCGGTAGGGACAGACAGCAACCGGCGGTGTCCCAGGAATAAGATGAATATGATGGTCATGTGCGCGCTGCGGCGGCAGGCCCTGTGGGTCGGCGAAAACATCGGTAAAAGTGGCCAGCAGGCTGTCCAGAAGTTCCTTGCCTTCGCACGCGTGTAGGTGGGCAGGACGTCCGAGGGAGCCGAGGCCCGACCACTCCACACGGTGATCCGAGTGCCGAAATGACATCCACTGCGTAGTGAAATCCCAGAGAATTGGCCCAAGAGTTTTGAGGAATCGTGTACCGAGGACGATGTCGAACCCGCCCAATGGAATGGCATGCAGATCAACAACGAAACGCTCCTTGTCAATGGTGATCGCGGCCTGCTGAAGGAGTCCCCGACAGGTCACCTTATCGCCATTAGCGACCGTGACTCCCAAACGACGATTGGAGGAGAAAGGCAGCCCGACGATGGTGGCCAACTCTTCGTGGATGAAGTTATGAGTGCTGCCTGAATCAAGCAAGGCGACCAAGTCACGGTCCCCGATGCGAAGAGTGACCTGCATTGTGTCGCTGGTGGGAATTCCGGTAACAGCCAAGAGTGACCTGCATTGTGCCGCCGACGATCGCCCTTCCCTCCTCCCCTTTCACCTCCTCCCCTTTCATTATAATCAAAGCCGAATGGACAAGGAGCTGGAGGAATTACAGAGCCAGCCAAGGGTTTCCTTGTAAAAAGCCCAGGAGACCCCCCGCAAACGCCAGCTGTCGCCTCGGATTGGTCAACAAGTGGTCAAATGGAGCGGCGACGAGTGGCTACGGTGAACAGTGACCGTATAATCACGTGTAGGCGTATTGAGTGACCGTATTGGTCGTATTTTGAAGTACAGTGACCAAAGCGTGCTTTCTTCTCAAGTTCAAGTACCGCCAGTGCATTTTACTCAAAAAATTATGTAGGTCCATAGCAGTTAAAGGACACAAAATTCCTGAGAAAGATTATAAATATGCGAAGAACGTAACGTGCGCGGCAATCTCTTGTGATGGTGACTAATGAGGTACGTAGCTAATAACAAATTAATTTGTAGCAGCAGAATTGTAACTAGGAACAGTTGACAGTTGTTTAGTGACATCAGAGTTTGCAACCATCCCTGCAGAAAGAGTCTAAGGTATATCAAGAGAGAATTACAAAGTCTTCGACTGGACTTACTTTCCCCTATGTCCAGGAGAACAGCCCGGACACAGTCCAAAAAAAGATCAGACCCTCTACAGCCAGCCCATTTTCCGGGTTGTCCAATACACATTATATTCAGTCCATTTGTAGGGCCGGTCCGGACGCGCTCTGATGTGGCCGCAAGGTCGAATCAACCTGCACTAGCCCATCCCGATCCCACAAAAACTTCACCTCGGGCCCAACCCTAGCTGCAATCTCGCTCGACGTCTCCACTCCTTGTCCTCTGTTGGGGATCGTAGCAGAATTTTAAAATTTTCCTACGCTCACCAAGATCCATCTATGGAGTATACTAGCAACGAGGGGAAAGGAGTGCATCTACATACCCTTGTAGATCGCGAGCGGAAGCGTTCCAATGAACGTGGTTGATGGAGTCGTACTCGCCGTGATCCAAATCACCGATGACCGAGTGCCGAACGGACGGCACCTCCGCGTTCAACACACGTACGGTGCAGCGACGTCTCCTCCTTCTTGATCCAGCAAGGGGGAAGGAGAGGTTGATAGAGATCCAGCAGCACGACGGCGTGGTGGTGGATGTAGCGGGATCTCGGCAGGGCTTCGCCGAGCTTCTGCGAGAGGGAGAGGTGTAGCAGGGGAGGAGGGAGGCGCCCAAGGCTGTTGTCCTACTGCCCTCCCTTCCCCCCCTTTTTATATAGGCCCCCTGGGAGGGGGGGCGCCGGCCAGGAGCCCATCTACATGGGGGGCGGCGGCCAGGGGGAAGACTTGCCCCCAAGGCAAGTGGGGCGCCCCCCCACCCTAGGGTTTCCAACCCTAGGCGCAGGGGGAGGCCCATGGGGGGCGCCCCAGCCCACTAAGGGCTGGTTCCCTTCCCACTTCAGCCCATGGGGCCCTCCGGGATAGGTGGCCCCACCCGGTGGACCCCCGGGACCCTTTCGGTGGTCCCGGTACAATACCGATAACCCCCGAAACTTTCCCGGTGGCCGAAACTGGACTTCCTATATATAATTCTTTACCTCCGGACCATTCCGGAACTCCTCGTGACGTCCGGGATCTCATCCGGGACTCCGAACAACTTTCGGGTTTCCGCATACTCATATCTCTACAACCCTAGCGTCACCGAACCTTAAGTGTGTAGACCCCACGGGTTCGGGAGACATGCAGACATGACCGAGACGCCTCTCCGGTCAATAACCAACAGCGGGATCTGGATACCCATGTTGGCTCCCACATGTTCCACGATGATCTCATCGGATGAACCACGATGTCGAGGATTCGATCAATCCCGTATGCAATTCCCTTTGTCAATCGGTATGTTACTTGCCCGAGATTCGATCGTCGGTATCCCAATACCTTGTTCAATCTCGTTACCGGCAAGTCTCTTTACTCGTACCGCAATGCATGATCCCGTGACTAACTCCTTAGTCACATTGAGCTCATTATGATGATGCATTACTGAGTGGGCCCAGAGATACCTCTCCGTCATACGGAGTGACAAATCCCAGTCTCGATCCGTGCCAACCGAACAGACACTTTCAGAGATACCCGTAGTGTACCTTTATAGTCACCCAGTTACGTTGTGACGTTTGGCACACCCAAAGTACTCCTACGGTATCCGGGAGTTGCACGATCTCATGGTCTAAGGAGAAGATACTTGACATTGGAAAAGCTCTAGCAAACGAACTACACGATCTTTGAGCTATGCTTAGGATTGGGTCTTGTCCATCACATCATTCTCCTAATGATGTGATCCCGTTATCAATGACATCCAATGTCCATAGTCAGGAAACCATGACTATCTGTTGATCAACGAGCTAGTCAACTAGAGGCTTACTAGGGACACGTTGTGGTCTATGTATTCACACATGTATTACGATTTCCGGATAACACAATTATAGCATGAACAATAGACAATTACCATGAACAAAGAAATATAATAATAACCATTTATTATTGCCTCTAGGGCATATTTCCAACAGTCTCCCACTTGCACTAGAGTCAATAATCTAGTTACATTGTGATGAATCGAACACCCATTGCGTCCTGGTGTTGATCATGTTTTGCTCTAGGGAGAGGTTTAGTCAACGGATCTGCTACATTCAGGTCCGTATGTACTTTACAAATATCTATGTCTCCATTTTGAACACTTTCACGAATGGAGTCGAAGCGACGCTTGATATGCCTGGTCTTCCTGTGAAACCCGGGCTCCTTTGCAAGGGCAATAGCTCCAGTGTTGTCACAGAAGAGAGTCATCGGGCCCGACGCATTGGGAATCACCCCTAGGTCGGTAATGAACTCCTTCATCCAGACTGCTTCCTGTGCTGCCTCCGAGGCTGCCATGTACTCCGCTTCACATGTAGATCCCGCCACGACGCTTTGCTTGCAACTGCACCAGCTTACTGCTCCTCCATTCAAAATATACACGTATCCGGTTTGTGACTTCGAGTCATCCAGATCTGTGTCGAAGCTAGCGTCGACGTAACCCTTTACGACGAGCTCTTCGTCACCTCCATAAACGAGAAACATATCCTTAGTCCTCTTCAGGTAGTTCAGGATATTCTTGACCGCTGTCCAGTGTTCCATGCCAGGATTACTTTGGTACCTTCCTACCAAACTTACGGCAAGGTTTACATCAGGTCTGGTACACAACATGGCATACATAATAGACCCTATGGCTGAGGCATAGGGGATGACACTCATCTTTTCTCTATCTTCTGCCGTGGTCGGGCATTGAGCCGTGCTCAATTGCACACCTTGCAATATAGGCAAGAACCCCTTCTTGGACTGATCCATATTGAACTTCTTCAATATCTTGTCAAGGTATGTACTCTGTGAAAGACCAATGAGGCGTCTCGATCTATCTCTATAGATCTTGATGCCTAATATATAAGCAGCTTCTCCAAGGTCCTTCATTGAAAAACACTTATTCAAATAGGCCTTTATACTTTCCAAGAATTCTATATCATTTCCCATCAATAGTATGTCATCCACATATAATATGAGAAATGCTACAGAGCTCCCACTCACTTTCTTGTAAACACAGGCTTCTCCATAAGTCTGTGTAAACCCAAACGCTTTGATCATCTCATCAAAGCGAATGTTCCAACTCCGAGATGCTTGCACCAGCCCATAGATTGAGCGCTGGAGCTTGCACACTTTGTTAGCATTCTTAGGATCGACAAAACCTTCCGGCTGCATCATATACAACTCTTCCTTAAGGAAGCCGTTAAGGAATGCCGTTTTGACGTCCATCTGCCATATCTCATAATCATAGTATGCGGCAATTGCTAATATGATTCGGACGGACTTCAGCTTCGCTACGGGTGAGAAAGTCTCATCGTAGTCAACCCCTTGAACTTGTCGATAACCCTTAGCGACAAGTCGAGCCTTATAGATGGTCACATTACCATCCGCGTCTGTCTTCTTCTTAAAGATCCATTTATTTTCTATGGCTCGCCGATCATCGGGCAAGTCAGTCAAAGTCCATACTTCGTTTTCATACATGGATCCTATCTCGGATTTCATGGCTTCTAGCCATTTGTCAGAATCCGGGCCCGCCATCGCTTCTTCATAGTTCGAAGGTTCACCGTTGTCTAACAACATGATTTCCAGGACAGGGTTGCCGTACCACTCTGGTGCGGAACGTGTCCTTGTGGACCTACGAAGTTCAGTAGTAACTTGATCTGAAGCTTCATGATCATCATCATTAACTTCCTCCCCAGTCGGTGTAGGCACCATAGGAACATCTTCCCGCGCTGCGCTACTTTCTGGTTCGGAAGGGGTGACTATCACCTCATCAAGTTCCACTTTCCTCCCACTCAATTCTTTCGAGAGAAACTCCTTCTCCAGAAAGGACCCGTTCTTGGCAACGAAGATCTTGCCTTTGGATCTGAGGTAGAAGGTATACCCAATGGTTTCCTTGGGGTATCCTATGAAGACGCATTTTTCCGACTTGGGTTCGAGCTTTTCAGGTTGAAGTTTCTTGACATAAGCATCGCATCCCCAAACTTTTAGAAACGACAGCTTAGGTTTCTTCCCAAACCATAATTCATACGGTGTCGTCTCAACGGATTTCGACGGAGCCCTATTTAAAGTGAATGCGGCAGTCTCTAAAGCATAGCCCCAAAATGAGAGCGGTAAATCGGTAAGAGACATCATAGATCGCACCATATCCAATAGAGTGCGATTACGACGTTCGGACACACCGTTTCGCTGAGGTGTTCCAGGCGGCGTGAGTTGTGAAACGATTCCACATTTCCTTAAGTGCGCACCAAATTCGTGACTTAAATATTCTCCTCCACGATCTGATCGTAAGAATTTTATTTTCCTGTCACGTTGATTCTCAACCTCACTCTGAAATTCCTTGAACTTTTCAAAGGTTTCAGACTTGTGTTTCATTAGGTAGACATACCCATATCTACTTAAGTCATCAGTGAGAGTGAGAACATAACGATATCCTCCGCGAGCCTCAACACTCATTGGACCGCACACATCGGTATGTATGATTTCCAATAAGTTGGTTGCTCGCTCCATTGTTCCGGAGAACGGAGTCTTGGTCATCTTATCCATGAGGCATGGTTCGCATGTGTCAAATGATTCGTAATCAAGAGACTCCAAAAGTCCATCTGCATGGAGCTTCTTCATGCGTTTGACACCAATGTGACCAAGGCGGCAGTGCGACAAGTATGTGGGACTATCGTTATCAACTTTACATCTTTTGGTATTCACACTATGAATATGTGTAACATCACGTTCGAGATTCATCAAGAATAAACCATTGACCAGCCGGGCATGACCATAAAACATATCTCTCATATAAATAGAACAACCATTATTCTCGGATTTAAATGAGTAGCCATCTCGCATTAAACGAGATCCAGATACAATGTTCATGCTCAAAGCTGGCACTAAATAACAATTATTGAGGTTTAAAACTAATCCGTAGGTAAATGTAGAGGTAGTGTGCCGACGGCGATCACATCGACCTTGGAACCATTCCCGACGCGCATCGTCACCTCGTCCTTCGCCAGTCTCCGCTTATTCCGCAGCTCCTGCTTTGAGTTACAAATATGAGCAACCGCACCGGTATCAAATACCCAGGAGCTACTACAAGTACTGGTAAGGTACACATCAATTACATGTATATCACATATACCTTTGGTGTTGCCGGCCTTCTTGTCCGCTAAGTATTTGGGGCAGTTCCGCTTCCAGTGACCACTTCCCTTGCAATAAAAGCACTCAGTCTCAGGCTTGGGTCCATTCCTTGTCTTCTTCCCGGCAACTGGCTTACCAGGCGCGGCAACTCCTTTGCCGTCCTTCTTGAAGTTCTTCTTACCCTTGCCTTTCTTGAACTTAGTGGTTTTATTCACCATCAACACTTGATGTTCCTTTCTGATCTCCACCTCCGCTGATTTCAGCATTGAATATACCTCAGGGATGGTCTTTTCCATCCCCTGCATATTGAAGTTCATCACAAAGCTCTTGTAGCTAGGTGGGAGCGACTGAAGGATTCTGTCAACGACCGCGTCATCCGGGAGATTAACTCCCAGCTGAGACAAGCGGTTGTGCAACCCAGACATTTTGAGTATGTGTTCGCTGACGGAACTATTCTCCTCCATCTTACAACTGTAGAACTTGTCGGAGACTTCATATCTCTCGACCCGGGCATGAGCTTGGAAAACCATTTTCAGCTCTTGGAACATCTCATATGCTCCGTGCTGCTCAAAACGCTTTTGGAGCCCCGGTTCTAAGCTGTAAAGCATGCCGCACTGAACCAGGGAGTAATCATCAACACGTGTTTGCCAGGCGTTCATAACGTCTGGGTGTGCTGGGACGGGTGCTTCACCTAGCGGTGCTATAAGGACATATGCTTTCTTGGCTGCTATGAGGATGATCCTCAAGTTCCGGACCCAGTCCATATAGTTGCTACCATCGTCTTTCAGCTTGGTTTTCTCTAGGAACGCGTTGAAGTTGAGGTTGACATTAGCGTGGGCCATTTGATCTACAAGACATATTGTAAAGATTTTAGACTAAGTTCATGATAATTAAGTTCATCTAATCAAATTATTTAATGAACTCCCACTCAGATAGACATCCCTCTAGTCATCTAAGTGAAACATGATCCGAGTTAACTAGGCCGTGTCCGATCATCACGTGAGACGGACTAGTCAAGATCAGTGAACATCTCCATGTTGATCGTATCTTCTATACGACTCATGCTCGACCTGTCGGTCCTCCGTGTTCCGAGGCCATGTCTGTACATGCTAGGCTTGTCAAGTCAACCTAAGTGTATTGCGTGTGTTCCGAGGCCATGTCTGTACATGCTAGGCTCGTCAACACCCGTTGTATGCGAACGTTAGAATCTATCACACCCGATCATCACGTGGTGCTTCGAAACAACGAACCTTCGCAACGGTGCACAGTTAGGGTGAACACTTTCTTGAAATTATTATAAGGGATCATCTTACTTACTACCGTCGTTCTAAGCAAATAAGATGCAAAACATGATAAACATTACATGCAATCAAATAGTGACATGATATGGCCAATATCATTATGCTCCTTTGATCTCCATCTTCGGGGCACCATGATCATCTTCGTCACCGGCATGACACCATGATCTCCATCATCATGATCTCCATCATTATGTCTTCATGAAGTCGTCACGCCAACGATTACTTCTACTTCTATGGCTAACGCGTTTAGCAACAAAGTAAAGTAATTTACATGGCGTTTATTCAATGACACGCAGGTCATACAAAATAATAAAGACAACTCCTATGGCTCCTGCCGGTTGTCATACTCATCGACATGCAAGTCGTGATTCCTATTACAAGAATATGATCAATCTCATACATCACATATACCATTCATCACATCTTCTGGCCATATCACATCACATAGCACATGCTGCAAAAACAAGTTAGACGTCCTCTAAATGTTGTTGCAAGTTTTTACGTGGCTTGTAGGTTTCTAGCAAGAACGTTTCTTACCTACGTATGACCACAACGTGATATGCCAATTTCTAGTTACCCTTTATAAGGACCCTTTTCATCGAATCCGTTCCGACTAAAGTGGGAGAGACAGACACCCGCTAGCCACCTTATGCAACTAGTGCATGTCAGTCGGTGGAACCTGTCTCACGTAAGCGTACGTGTAAGGTCGGTCCGGGCCGCTTCATCCCACAATGCCGCCGAAACAAGATAAGACTAGTAGCGGCAAGAAGAATTGGCAACATCTACGCCCACAACTGCTTTGTGTTCTACTCGTGCATAGTAACTACGCATAGGCCTGGCTCATGATGCCACTGTTGGGGATCGTAGCAGAATTTTAAAATTTTCCTACGCTCACCAAGATCCATCTATGGAGTATACTAGCAACGAGGGGAAAGGAGTGCATCTACATACCCTTGTAGATCGCGAGCGGAAGCGTTCCAATGAACGTGGTTGATGGAGTCGTACTCGCCGTGATCCAAATCACCGATGACCGAGTGCCGAACGGACGGCACCTCCGCGTTCAACACACGTACGGTGCAGCGACGTCTCCTCCTTCTTGATCCAGCAAGGGGGAAGGAGAGGTTGATGGAGATCCAGCAGCACGACGGCGTGGTGGTGGATGTAGCGGGATCTCGGCAGGGCTTCGCCGAGCTTCTGCGAGAGGGAGAGGTGTAGCAGGGGAGGAGGGAGGCGCCCAAGGCTGTTGTCCTACTGCCCTCCCTTCCCCCCTTTTTATATAGGCCCCCTGGGAGGGGGGGCACCGGCCAGGAGCCCATCTACATGGGGGGCGGCGGCCAGGGGGAAGACTTGCCCCCCAAGGCAAGTGGGGCGCCCCCCCCCACCCTAGGGTTTCCAACCCTAGGCGCAGGGGGGAGGCCCATGGGGGGCGCCCCAGCCCACTAAGGGCTGGTTCCCTTCCCACTTCAGCCCATGGGGACCTCCGGGATAGGTGGCCCCACCCGGTGGACCCCCGGGACCCTTCCGGTGGTCCCGGTACAATACCGATAACCCCCGAAACTTTCCCGGTGGCCGAAACTGGACTTCCTATATATAATTCTTTACCTCCGGACCATTCCGGAACTCCTCGTGACGTCCGGGATCTCATCCGGGACTCCGAACAACTTTTGGGTTTCCGCATACTCATATCTCTACAACCCTAGCGTCACCGAACCTTAAGTGTGTAGACCCCACGGGTTCGGGAGACATGCAGACATGACCGAGACGCCTCTCCGGTCAATAACCAACAGCGGGATCTGGATACCCATGTTGGCTCCCACATGTTCCACGATGATCTCATCGGATGAACCACGATGTCGAGGATTCGATCAATCCCGTATGCAATTCCCTTTGTCAATCGGTATGTTACTTGCCCGAGATTCGATCGTCGGTATCCCAATACCTTGTTCAATCTCGTTACCGGCAAGTCTCTTTACTCGTACCGCAATGCATGATCCCGTGACTAACTCCTTAGTCACATTGAGCTCATTATGATGATGCATTACTGAGTGGGCCCAGAGATACCTCTCCGTCATACGGAGTGACAAATCCCAGTCTCGATCCGTGCCAACCGAACAGACACTTTCAGAGATACCCGTAGTGTACCTTTATAGTCACCCAGTTACGTTGTGACGTTTGGCACACCCAAAGTACTCCTACGGTATCCGGGAGTTGCACGATCTCATGGTCTAAGGAGAAGATACTTGACATTGGAAAAGCTCTAGCAAACGAACTACACGATCTTTGAGCTATGCTTAGGATTGGGTCTTGTCCATCACATCATTCTCCTAATGATGTGATCCCGTTATCAATGACATCCAATGTCCATAGTCAGGAAACCATGACTATCTGTTGATCAACGAGCTAGTCAACTAGAGGCTTACTAGGGACACGTTGTGGTCTATGTATTCACACATGTATTACGATTTCCGGATAACACAATTATAGCATGAACAATAGACAATTACCATGAACAAAGAAATATAATAATAACCATTTATTATTGCCTCTAGGGCATATTTCCAACATCCTCTCCCTTCCTGCCGTCCATCAAGACCATGGGCGGATCCGGCGGCAATGATTCCTCTGAAGTCGACCTTTTGGATTGGGACACCTTCGCGATAGAGTCAGACGAGGAGCTGGGCATCCGTGTAGGTGTGGCCCTCGGTTGGTCATCGATGGATAGGGGCGGAAACTTGAGCTCCACACCCTCCACGATTACCCTACATGGCTCCTCCATCTCTGCTCCCAACCGCGTCGACTCAACGCGGTCCATGCCCGTCCTGGTGGCCCGGTAGGGCTCGTGCAGATTCAAGCCAACACCTTTGCCCCCTGCTCCTCCCGGGAAGTGCTTGGTGCTGGACCTAGCACCTCTAATTGCGCGGAGGAGGCTCCTAGAGTTGGAGCCTGGGCAGCTTGCCATGCAAGGCAGGCGTCCCGGGCTGGATCCAGCTGCTTCGTCTGCGGCTTTGCAGATCAGCGTTGGTTGGCCCTGTCCACTGATTCCAACGATGAGGGCAAGCTCGTCTGTGGCGTACTATGTCGATCATTGACCACCGCCGAGACAGGCACCTACCGCCGCCGCCGTAAAAATGTGAAAGCATTGCAGCTCGGCCTCGAGGAGTCCGAGCGGCTCGCCAAGGAGACAGTGGTGGAAACTGCCTCACCAAGGAGCAGGCCTGCGCTGCCCGAGGTTTGACCAGGCTTCCCTCCTCACATGAATCCTCTGGCACCTCTGACGACAATGACGGCCCTCCATATGCTGACGCGTACGCCGACTTCGACGCCCACTACCGTTGCTCTCGAGACGGCAAGGAGGGGGGCATTGATTGCTATGCTATGTCCAGTTGTACGATTTACTAGTCTGTTAGATTCATCTACGTTGCATGAGATTGTATGAATTTGGGAGTATGGATATGAGGGAGACGGCTGCAGATGTGAAGAAATGAGAACCGAATTGGTGCTATATATCCTCGAACATATATGTGGTTAATTTACCCAGTTCAATTGGATTTTTTTTCGAGAATACACGCACACATGTGTATGACATACTGATAGGTGAAGGGGGTGAAGAGACCCATCCACAATTCTACAACACGGGGAAACAACCCAAAGGTAAATCAACTACTCGCTAACACCCCACCTATACAAGCTTGCAAGCCTACCTCCTACCTCTCCGCTGAACAAACCAGCTCACTGCCAGCCCTTCCGCTCCTGTTGAACCCTAGCGATCACAGCCTCAACCGAAGGGCGAGCTTGATTGAAAACAATGTAGTTCCGGTGCTTCCAAAGCCGCCAAGCAATGAGGGTCGTTAGGGTGTGGTAGTCCTTCCTAAGTCATGCAGGCAAAGCCCTCGACTCCGTGCACCACGGCGGTCACAAATCGTTGCTCGTCGGCATCCACTCCACATCCCCCCCATGATTGCAAGATGGCAATCCAAACTGTTGTTGCGAAGTCGCAGTTGAGCAGTATGTGATCAATGCGCTCGGACACTTGATCAGAAAGGGGGCAAGCCACCTGGTGTGGGAGGCCCCTCCTGGCCAAACGATATGGTGCCATCTAGTCCGAAAATGCAAGTCATGAAAAAAAAATATCACCTCAAGGGCGCACGAGAGTCCTAGACCATCGTTGCCGCAAGATCGTACTGGCGACCAAGAAAGCGCGAAAGTTCAGTTGGAGTTGGAGTTGGAGATGCTCTAGGGCCAATCTTCTTGAGGTTATGGAGAGCAATTTGCTACCTACTGGCAATGCCATTGGTAAGTTCACGGCTGTCACTTGTGCCGGTGCGCACTTGTACTTGCTGAGGTAAACAAGCGAGCATTTGAAATTCGAGCCGGACACCTACAGATGTGTGACCTGGCCGTGGCGCGTTGTGGCTTGATCGGAATGAGGTTCAGTTTTAAGGTAAACGTCGCCATCTTCTACTAGCTTTCATTCGCTTTCTCCTTTCCCCTCCCCTAATCACAACCACGTAGTACAAAAATGTCGCTTTCGCTTTGGCACGGAGGCACAACAGCTGTGCATGGCTCGGCCACAAGCCATCATGAAGTGATCAAAGGTAGGTAAGAATTAATACATGCGCAAGCGAAGCATCGAATTGTTTTTAGTATCTCGTACGACGTACGCCGATGCATGAGTCGGTGACCGGCCGGTGCGAAGGAAAAGAAAAGAAAAAGATATCCAGCCGGTGCCGGCCGCCCAACAAACCGCGTGCTGATCGATGAAAGGCTGGCCGTGAAGCCAGCAACAGGCCATGTGTCCGTTTGCCAAGAGGAAGAAAAAGACGAAACGTGGCAGCCATGTTTTTGGCCATGGCGTGGCCGACTCGACTCGACGGGCAGTGCCAGTGCGCGCGCAACTGGCACTGGCAGGCTGCCTTCGCGCCGAAGCAACGCAAGAAGAAGAAAAGGCGGAACGGCTGGCCCTCGCTGTGCAGACGTTTCTAGAGAGATCGCCGAGACGTGTCAACCGCCCATAGGCCGGCCAGCTGTCATCTCCCGCGGCTCCGCAAAATAAATACCACCTCCACCCCTACACCTTTCCCCACCACCACCACCACCACCACAACAGAGATCTTCTCCACTCCTATTCTAATCAACCCCTCGCCGCCGCCGCCGCCGCAGATCGCACCACCGACCGACCGAAGCGATGGCCGCCTCCACCGTCGCGTCCAGGGCCGTGGCCGTCCTCGCCGTCCTGTCGGTCGCCGCCCTCTCCGTCGTCTCCGCGCAGGAGGCCCCGGCGCCGAGCCCCGTGTCGGCCGCCGGCGCAGCGGCGCCGTCCCTCGCCGCAGCGCTCGTCGCCTCCGGCGCCGCCTTCCTCTTCGCCGCCGTCCGCCACTGAAGCGGCCGCCTCCGTCCTCGCCGACCGTCCGTCCGTTCATCGATGGCTCCTCCTCTACATCTACATAGTACCGCCGCGTAGATCCGTTTAGCGCCGCTGCTGTTACCACTAGCGATTTGTTGGTTGTTCGTGTCCGCTTGGCCTGATCTGCCTGCTACTGTCCGTCGCTCGGTGACGATGATGATGATGATTATTACATCCTTGGTAGAGATTGTACCCGTGTGCTTGTAGATACGTACTTCTCACCACTGCTATTTATCCGGTTTGATCTGCTGATATATTCGCTGGGTTTAATTTTGATGATGCTTTTCTGTCAGTCGTGATTTCCTGAATTTTGATGCGCGTGAGCGTGGTGAATTCTGTTCCTCGCCACCGCGACAGTGCACGAACCTATTTTTCTTAGCAGAATCGTTATTTTTGCTTGCTCTGCTCTCTTCAGTCGAGACAACACCTACATGCGAGAGATGGCTGATCGCGCAACAGATGAAAACCTAGATTTAATATAAGTGAGTATTAAATTGGAGAAGAAACTCCACATGTTTGAGTAAAAAACAGCAGCAGCGACTGCTGCAGCGCAATAAACATAGTGATGGGCTGAGGCAGGGGCCATGGGTTGCTTGTGCTGCTCGTTTGGACTGCCTGCCGTGAATTGACCAGGGTCATTTTCTTGTTGCGATTCTTGGTAAAAAAAAAAAAAACTTTGCCCGCTCTATGAAACAAGTGCCTTGTTACCGCCATTCTACCCAGCTTTCCATCAGCAGTCAGCACAAGGAAACAATATAACAGCATAACAATCCATTCCATAGAGTATACCAGAGACCCAACAAATGTAAATCAGTCTCTTTCCTTCGTGAGCACCGGCAGGTTTAGGTTAGTTGATAAGATCATTTGCCATTTGGCCTTGTGTTGTAGCGTCTCATGTCACATATTCCAGTGTTTTGTTTGCGTTGATCATTGCCAATGCGAGCCTGCGTCCGGGCTTGGCAATGGCGATGCAGTTAACGCGAACTGTGACCATTTGCTGTCCTTGTGAACCGTGGGCATGTTTGCCCGCGTTGCATTCGCATTTTCATTTGCCGTCTTTTTGCCACCACGTCGCACTATGATATCGTGTTCAGTTTGCACTATGATATCAAGTTTGCCATGGCAAAAAATAAAAGTGAAGAATTTGCCATGGTGTAGTCAAATTTGCCATGTCAACAAAGGTAAATTTTCCATTGCAAAATGAAAGTAAACTTTGCCATGTCAATAAAGTAAAAAAACTGCCATGTCTTACACATCAGAAAACAGAATTTTGCCATCTTAATGCGATTTTTTTTGCCATGTGGACATTACCTACAAAAGTGTAAAATTTGACCATGTGAAAAAGGTTGAAAGTCCCATGGCAACTTTCAAACCATTCATAATTAGGGGCACAATTTATACGAAGAGGTATTTTGGCCATGGCAAATTTCAAAATACCATGTACTCCCTCCGTTCCAAAAAAATTCATGGACACGCATGCATGGTATTTTTGAGATTTCACATGGCACAATTGATGGTGGACAAACATGCATGTTATTTTTGAGATTTCACATGGCACAATTGATGCTGGACACACATACTCCCTTCGTTCCAAAATAGATGACTCAACTTTGTACTAACTTTGAATTTTTTTGCACATACGAAATTTGGTCAAATTAGCATCACATCACATAGTTTGCCATAACTATGTGTACAATGCAACAAATTTGGGTCAAATTAGCATCACATCGCATGGTTTGCAGTGTGATATATAAAAATTCAGATATAAGTTTGGTCCGATTAAGCATCACATCACAAAAAGGTTTGCTATGAACTATGTGTAAAGTGCATAAAAATTGTAGGGGATGAGCATCCACGGGGAGAACCTGACATGCTGCTACCGTTAGTTCCCGATGAAGCTCTTCCCCTCCTGCTTCTGCGCGTCAACGGAGGATCTTCTCCATCGACCCTAGTAGATGCCGCGGCCAGGGCATCCCGCGCCACCACGCGCCCGCCTCCCATGTAGGACGATGGCACCGCCACCTCCCTAGGTCACCATCACCTCCGATCCATCGCGTCCGAGACCTTGTAGACATCGCCATCGCCGTTGCTCCCTCTCGAGCAACATCTCCACGGATCCCTCATCCTCGTCTTCCTCGACCCCTTTGTCGCGACGGTGTCGGGATCTGGTCAGGGACAAGCCTCGTCGCCGGCGCAAGGCCATCTCCGAGGTCTGATGGAGCGCTAGTGCAGTGCGCTCTGCACGAGCGGTGGAGACAAATGGAGAAGAGGATAGTATAAGGTACGACGTTTGGGACGAAGCCTAGTTTTACCGAACGAGAAAATAAGGTGACTTGGTTGCTATAAGATTCGTGTCTAGAAAAACGTTAGGAAACAAACTGCCCACCGCTTCGTTCCCAACCGCCCAGGAGAGGCGATTTGGCACGTGAAGCTATTCCTGCTTCCTATTCCCGGCGAGGCCATCGGCTCCTCTGCCCTCCTCTCGCCGCTCCGGCGGTAGCAGGAGGGTGGGGGATCCTGGGTCCTTTCATCCGGTCTGTATATAGGTTTAGGATAGGCATGTCGGGTGACGGGGCTCGTTCGGTTCCGACGCCGCCATCATGAATGAAGTTTTCCGGGCCACTGCTTCGACAACATTGTTCAACGGTGTCGAGGAGCCACAGATTTGTGTTCGAACAAGTTCTTCAAGATGGCGGTGGAGTTCTTGCTCTGGTTCTTGTTTCTTCGGCTCCGTCCACGTCGCGTCGGGTGCGTCTCCAGCGCCGTCGCAGAGCCGGAAGTATGTGTCTTGGAGTTGGCCGACGCTCCAGCGCTGGTCTTGTCCAAGGGATGGTCCACAAGGAGATTTGGTGTGGAAGATGGTTGCTGGTTCTTAAGTTTTTCGGCGGCTCTGCCAATTGAGAACTTCAAGACTGCGATCCAAGATGTGTGGAGTATTACTTCAGCCGACGACCCACATCGACATGTGCAACGTCACTTGTGATGGCGCCTGTTCAGAGGCTCGTAACACAACTTGGCTACTATGGCACTATCTTGGATCTTGGAAAGTTGGAGGCATGTGTTTCTTCTCTCCGGCGAACGCTTTTGGCGACGACTGGATTCTTTGGCCATGGTGGTCGTGGATGCAGGAGTCCAAAAGATCAAGTTTCAACTTTTTATCTTTATGGGGTTCTCCTTAGATTTTCTTGTGTGCTATCTCTCCGGGCTGTTCTAGAGAGATGTTCCTGCTTTTATGCATGACTAGCACATATGCTCGTGCGTTGCAACGGGAGATAAAATAGTGTGTAATTTAAAGTTAGTGAGAATTATATGTGCAAGCAAAACCGTATGTGCACACGAAAAGAAACATTTAGCATCCTGGTTCACCGCGTGTGAAGGAATTAATCCGCTATTTTTCCATCCATTGCTCGAGCGTATTTAAGAGTTTTGTTAATCGTATGCCACAGAAGGTCTGTGAGTTATTCAATCTACTTTTCTTTTCAATCCTTTCGGTACAGAGGATTTTAAGGTGTAAAGTTTCTGAATATTCTAGAAAACATGAATAATTTTTTAAATCTTGAACAATTATTTGAAAATTATGTACACTTTTGGAAAAACGCGAACAAAATATGAAAGGGATCATCTTTTAAAATTCACAAACATTTTCTGAAAACATGATTTTTTTATAAAAAACATGAACATTATTTGAATTTGTGAACATTTTTTAAAATAGGAACATGTGTTGAAAATTCATAAGATTTTTCGAAAATGTGTATCTTTTATACACGAACATTATTTTTAATTGTGAAAATTTCACTAAAACAAGAATATATTTCGAATGTGGAGCATTTTTTGAGATGCAATTTTTCTTTTTAGAAATTGCAAACAATTTTAAAAAACAATAATGTTTTAAAAAAAATGGAAACCTTTGCAAGTTCCGAATATTTTTCAAGATAGCAACTAAATTTTGGAATTTTGCACATTTTCCTAAATTTGTTTTTTATTCTGAATGTTTTTCGAGAATTTTCAATTTACGAAATAAATTCTAAAAAAATAAATCTGGAAGGGAAAAAAGGGATAGGGAAAGGAGAATAAAAATAGTAGTAAAACACAAAAACAAAGAAAGATATGCCAGCCCATTATTGGTTGGCCCGTGCGAAACTCTGACTATTTGTCACCCTGTGCGAAAAATAGAATTTTTGCAGCTGCGTGGGCAGAAAAATAAGTGGGCTGGCTTTACTGGACCATATCGCGCAGCCCACATACGTAAATTCGTGTTCTAGTAGATAAATGTATAAAAATTTAGTACCACCTCGGATAATTTTTTTTCTTTTCGGTGATGAATGGATGAAAATATTAACGAAACGCACCTTGCTTTATTAGTAAAAAATAAAAAAATTAGTAAAAATAGGTGATACTTCTGCTAGAAAAAAAAGATTCGTGTCTAGAATTAACGGTTAGAAGGACGACCCAGATTATTAAAATCTGACATTTGTTTTTTATCATTTCGAGAAATACAAGTCTTGCCTAATTGTTTTTTGGGATCGCCTGGAACTCAGCCAGCTGAGACATAGTTATGTCTCAGTCACCTGATGTATTTTCATTTGAACAGGATTTTTTTGGCTGCTCAGCAACCCCCTCGTTTCCTTCGATCTGGGCTTTTCATTTTTGGCTGGTCAATGTCCGTTGTCTTGTCTCGTGGGTTCTCTAGTTATGGGCCATGTTGTAGTTTTCTTTTGACTAGGTCCAGCTTCTTTCGTTGACTAACACTCATATTTAAAATTATACTCTGTGTGGAGAGTACTTAGAGCGCGCTTGCAAATTCATATTGAAATTGACAACAAGAAATTCAAAATTTCAAAATGAAATGTTCAAATTGTGCTCTTGTTTAATCACATTTTTTTTTGAAAAAATGTCCATGAATTTATTCATAAAAAATATATTCATGAACTAAAAAAACTGAAGTTTTTTTAAAGGATAATTTTAAAAATGCTTGTGGAATTAAAAA
This sequence comes from Triticum aestivum, assembly GCF_018294505.1. Lineage (NCBI taxonomy): Eukaryota > Viridiplantae > Streptophyta > Magnoliopsida > Poales > Poaceae > Triticum > Triticum aestivum. Next base: position 577,944,726 of record NC_057802.1, read on the forward strand.
AATTGGGAAAATATTGTGAGTTTTAAAAACATTCATGAATTTAAGAAATGTTTATCGCAGTCGCAATTGGCTAAAAAATAACTTACGGTTGCGACCCCATCCCCTCAAAATATTGCGACCTCCTTGAAAAACATCCGGTCACGACCTCATTTTAAAACTTGCAGTTGCGATCCTCTTGAAAGCATTCAGTGGCGACCCCCCCTAGAGAAACATGTAGTCGCAACCCTCCTATGAAAGCATCCAGTGGCGACCCCCCCTAGAGAAGCATGTAGTAGCAACCCTCCGATGAAAGCATGCAGTTGCGACCCCTTGAAACACATGCAGTTGAGACATGCTTTGAAAACATGCAGTTGTGACCCCATTTAAAACTTAACATTGCAACCCCTCTTGAAAACCATGCAGTTTGTGACCCACCTTATGCAGTTGCCCCCCCCTCTTGAAAACATGCAGTTGCGACTCCGACTTAAAAACATTTAGTTGCGACCCCCTCTTGTAGACATGCAGTTGCAACCCACCTAAAAAACATGCAGTTTCAACCCACCTTGAAAACATGCAGTTGCAGCCCCTCTTGAAAACATGCAGTTGCGACCCACCTTGAAAACATCCAGTTGCGACTCCGACTTAAAAACACGCAGTTGCGACCCCCTCTTGAAGACACGCGGTTACGACCCGGCCAAAAACATGTAGTTTCGACCCGCCTTGAAAACATGCAGTTGCAACTCCTCTTGAAAACATGTAGTTGCAGCCCCTCTTGAAAACATGCAATTGCGACCCCCTCTTAAAAACATACATCTGTGACCCGCCTTGAAAACATGGAGTTACAGCCCCTCTTGAAAACATTCAGTTGTGACCCACCTTGAAAACATGCAGTTCTGGCCCCTCTTGAAAACATTCACTTGCGGCCCCTAGTTTTGGACCCTCTTGAAAACATACAGTTGCGCCCGTGCCCTAAAAACATGCAGTTGCAACCGTGCCTTGAAAACATGTAGTTGCCCCTCTTGAAAACATGCAATTACAACCATGCCTTAAAACATGCAGTTGCGACCCACCTTGAAAACATGCAGTTGCGCCCCCTCTTAAAAACATGTAGTTGTGACCCCCTTAAATACATGCAATTGCAACCCCGCCTTAAAAACATGCAGTTGCGACCCTCCTTGAAAACATGCAGTTGCGGCCCCGCCTTAGAAACATGCAGTTGCGACCCCGCCTTAAAAACATGCAATTGCGACCCACCTTGAAAACATGCAGTTCTGGCCCCTCTTTGAAAACATGCAGTTCAGGCCCCGCCTTGGAAAACATGCAGTTTCTTCCCCTTTTGAAAACATGCAGTTGCGACCCTATCTTAAAAACATGCAGTTGCGCCCCCTCTTGAAATCATGCAATTGCGACCCCGCCTTAAAAACATGCAGTTGCGACCCACCTTGAAAACATGCAGTTGCCCCCCCCCCCCTTGAAAACATGAAGTTGTGGCCCCTTTTGAAAACATGTTGCGACCCCGCCTTCAAAATATGCAATTGCGACCCCGCCTTAAAAACATGCAGTTGCAACCCCCGCCTTAAAAAACATGCAAGTGCAACCCTACCTTAAAAACATGCAGTTACGGCCCCCCTTAAAAACATGCAATTCCAACCCCGCCTTACATACATGAAGTTACGGCCCCTCTTGAAAACATGTAGCCACAGTCAGGTTATAACATTTGCAGTTGCATGTCTAGCGGTGGACATGCAAGTGGCCTGGACAACTCCTCCTCCTGACCACAATTGCGGCCCCTTTTATCAATCTCAACTTCATTATTGTGTTGAGACGGTGATTTAAAAAAATTTATAAGAGACAAATTTTGTAAAACTAAAAAACTAAGCAATCAATTTGGAATCTCAAGTAACAAATGAATACTAAGCTAAAACAAAATAAATATACTGAAGTTGGAAAAGGAGAAAATAGTGAAATAAGGAAAAAATACAGAAAGCAAAAAAAGTAATTAATCATGAGAAAAAGGTTTAAAAAGTAATTACAAAGAGCTTACCCCTCACCCACAAAAAAAAAGAAGGAAAAAGAAAAGAGCTTGCCCCTATAAGCTATAGTGAACAGATGACAAAACATGCAAAAAGCTAGGAGCGTCCCATCCTTTGATCCCCATCTTTCCTTTCTAGTCGCGTAAAAAAATAGAAGAAAGCCCACATAGAGCGCATGCAAAAAGCAAAGGCCTGGGTAAAACACATCGGCTAGCCCTCGTGCTAGACGAGCCGCGCACCTTAGCTCCGGAGATAACGTACAAAAGACATTACGAATCTGAGCAACCATCGGAGGGCCAGAAGTTCTCAAAAAAAAAAAAAACATCGGAGGGCCAGAAAAGTGACTGAGACCATAGTTAAAACTCGGCTAGCTGAGTTTCAGCAAAACCGTTGTTTTTTACTACTTTAGAACTGCTACATCGTTTCCAAATAGATGATCCAACTTTGTACTAACTTGAAGGGAGTATTTTACAGCAGCCCATTTCAAGAGGCAGCACACATTTTTTTTATAGCACACACAGTGGCAGAACCCTCAATCTCTCTGATTCCTCCCCAAATCAGCCGCCGCCTCACACTCTTCTCCACCCGCCCCAAAGACAACACTATTCACAATTATAGATCATTGCCTGTTGTTTTTTTTACGATACTTGCAAATGGAACAATTTTTCATTAATATTATGCATCAATAGAGTATTTCAAATCTACACAAGAAATCTATTTATTGGTTTTTTCATGTAAATGTATTTTTAATAGTTTGAAAAAACAGGGGCTAGCTCTGTTGAGCTCAATGATCAATGGTCTATCCATCTCCATCATTGATCAGGCGCGTCTTTGTCTCGTCTTCAGTGATACGACAGAATCGCTTGCCTCAACAGGCACCTAAAATGGGCCGACCCAGCGCGGGAGGAGCACTCGCTCAGTTGCACACGTCTTGTTTTGCCGGATTTTTATTTTATTTTTAGTTTATTGCCTTTATTAATATACCTAAAATAGAAATTATTTTACAGAAATTTTAAAAACATTCATCACACATTTTAAAAATGTTCATGCAATGTAAAAAAATGGGTGTCAACTAGTTCACTACAAAGAGATCCGCAGCAACGCGCAGGTGTCATCTAGTTCTAACATATTGCACTTATTGATAGTGCATACATAGCAAACTCAAGAATTTGCATTTTGGTGATTTCATTGACATCTCAAAACACAAATTTCAAAGCCGTTGTTATGTTTAGCATCTACTTTATCACATCCCAATTTCTTACGAACAACCCAAAAGAGACAAGTGCAATATTTGTAACCTTAAGAAACAACTGTTTAATGATCATATTAAGCGATTGAAAGTCTACTACATGTCCCGCAGCAACGTGCAGGGCATCCATCTAGTTACTCCAAGAGCACATAATAGTGCACCAGAAATTTACCACCTAGAACTTGCAGAACACACCTATGATCACGAACAAGCAAAAATCTAGAGCGAAGGATTGCCGACTTGCCCGGCGAACATAACGGTGAGCTCCTCCTTGATCAAGAACATGAAGGGGTGGTCGGCGGCAAAGTCCACGAGTTCGACCGGCCTGCTCCAGCCCACCGAACTACTACCAAAGATGCCATCGATGGCTGTGGCCGCGGCCGCTTCGGTCCCTTCTTCGTTCACCTCCACGAAGGACTCGTGATAGACTTGGGACACGTAGAGCGGCAGCCTCGGCGGCTTCATGTCACGTAGGTACACAGGAGAGCAGCTGGAGGCCCGAGTCCATGTCAATGAAATTTGTTACGTGGGGTCAGTGGCCATGTAAGTCATTTGTAATCTTGTCGCAAGCAGAAGCAATGATTCATGCTAAGTAACCAAAACAGAATTCACACACCTCGTCGAGGAATGCCGGCACACGATACGAATAGATGGTGGACTGGCCAAGAAACTGCGCATCCATCTGGCACAAACTACTAGTCGTACAAGCACATCTAATGGTGCAGTTGGCAGCCGGGGTATAATTGTAGATGGAGACTGTTAAAAGGAAGAAGAAGAAAGATGGAGACTGCTGGATGCTTAGTGCACACTAGCACTTGGAATTCTGGGTGCACGACGTCAGGCGTGGCGCGACATGATGTGCACCAGAATAATGACGTACGAGCACTCTTTTACATTTTCCGGCAGATATATGGCATGATTCAAATAAATCTGTAGTTGAAATGACCGTAAACAGCCTTAATTATACTAGTGCGCCAATGTTAATATGTTGACGATGAAACCAAGGGCTATTTCTCGACCGACGCGAGCGCCTCTGGCGTGGCGGTACCAGGTCCGTCCAGTACTGTAGCTGTGAGTGAGTTTTTTTTTCTTGCCTTTATTATCTTTTCTTTTTACTGCTTGTATCGGTTTTCGTAGGTTTTCCTTTTGTTCTTATTTTTTATTGGTTTTATTCGTTTCTTTCCTTGGGTTTTTTCTTTCACTTTTGTTTTTTTATGTTTTTTCTCAACACATGTCTACATTTTCATAGACATTGTACTTTTTTGTATAAATCAGGAATATTTTTTATACATGTTTAACATTTTTTATATACATGATTATTAAGTTTTCAAACATATCTTTTGATTTCCTTTTTTAATACACATTATATATTTTTGGTATACATCAATACAATTTTTATACATGTTTAACATTTTTTGGTTATATGATTTTTTCCCAAATACATTTTTCTGAAATTTTTAATATGTGCTAAACATTTTTATGAAAGATAGAAAACATTGTTTTATAAAACTATGTGAACAATTCTTTACACTGTGTGTGTGTGTCTATTCGTCACCCTGGGTGAGGAATAGTTATTCTTCACCCCCTCTATTTTACCACCAATGCACTGTAATTTTACGTTTCGTAAGTTTTGTCTTATTTCTGACGTAAAAAAAGATCATCAGAAAATATATATTCACCATCAAAAATATTTTATGTTATGTAAAATTACAAACGTAAAAACATAGTGTAAAATATACATAAACTCCAATTTTTTTTGTCTTATGATCTGTATTTTTATTTTCTTATACCAAATTTTACGTATTGAATCAATAAGAATGTAACTATTTGAATTCCAAATGTAATTTAATTATGAAGTGATCGTAAGATTACCTCGGGTGAAGAATAACTTATTCTGCACCCTGGGTGATGAATAGCATATATATGTATATCTTACGATCACTTCATAATTAAATTACATTTGGAATTCAAATAATTACATTCCTATTGATTCAATACGTAAAATTTGGTATAAGAAAATAAAAATACAGGTCATAAGACAAGAAAATTTGGAGTTTATGTATATTTTACACTATGTTTTTACGTTTGTAATTTTACATTACATAAAATATTTTTTACGACGATTATATATTTCCTTACGGTCTCTTTTTACGTCGATAAGACAAAACTTACGGAGCGTAAAATTATGATGCATTGGTGGTAAAATAGAGGGGGGGGGGGTGAAGAATAACTATTCCTCACGCAGGGTGACTAATAGTCAATCCATATATATATATATATATATATATATATATATATATATATATATATATATATATATATAATATGTCACAAACATATTTCAAAACTTAAACATTTTAAATGTAACATAAATTTTTCGATGGCATGAAACTGTTTTCTACATTGCATTAACATTTTTTTTAAATGTCACCTACATTTGTTTGAAAGGCATGACCATTTCTTAAATGACACAAGATTTTTTTTAATGCTACGAGCATTTCTTTAAAGTTGCATGAACATCTGTTTTACATTGCATGACCATTTTTTAAGGTGACATAAGCATGTTATAAGGACTTAAATATTATATTTTTAGTTAGATGAAGGGGGGAGAGAGAGAGAGAGAGAGAGAGAGAGAGAGAGAGAGAGAGAGAAGGAAACGACTATAGCACAAGCCCCCAGTCATTCGGTGAGATTGTAATGTGGGCGAGTTATTAATAGAATAATACATATTTAAAACTTACTATTGTACATGTTGGCTATTAGGTTGGATCTAGATGACATGACAACTCCCCTCTCAATGCTCCACCCTGTAAAGGTGCTAAGGCTACCAACTAGGCAAAAACAATCTGGTGTGGCAAGTTAATTAAGAGGGAGAGAGAGAGAGAGTATGGTGACCCGAGGAAGAAATGATACTAATAAGCACGTTTATCTAGGTGCAAATATAATTCTGACTCTACACCTAATTAAATGAAGGGTTAACAACAAATGACTAAGCACCAATGCATGGGGGAGTTTAGTTGCTAAGACATCTAATGCATTTAGCACCTCTTCTAAACACCCATGCATTGAAAGAGGCCAGCTGATTGTTTTTTAATCACATTGTGACTTTATTTAGTCACCCATAGCTGGGATTTCGTCTGAAATTACAGATAAGATGTTGTCTGGTGACACATGAGGCCACTCCCTACAAAACTCAAGCCATAGCCCTTCTCTAACGAGCACATGTGCCGCATTATTCCGTGAACGCCTTACCCTTGACACCTTGAATTCTTGCCTGGTACGAAGCAACTCTTTGACCTCCTAAATGATCGGGACAACCACCAATAGGTTGCGATCTTTGTCATTCAGCATTGTGGCCCCTCCCTTGCTGTCCACTTCGAGATGAACCTTCTGAGCACCCCTCTGGATGGCCATCTACATTGCTTTGCGGCGTTGTTAAGCATCATTTTATGCCTTGTAGCTTGTGCTACAGCCGAGCTACAGATTTAGCATCCACTTCATTCTCTCTCCTCCTTTCTCTCCTTTCCAACTAAGATTTTGATGGCATGGCACATGCTATAGCATGCTCAATAGGACTTGCTCCAAGAGACAATGCATTGGAGTGGTTGTCTCTAAAAATGTATCAGCACCTAAAATGACGAGTTAAGAACCAATGGAACCAATGCATTAGGAGCGTCCTATAATAGGCCAACAACACTTGGCTATAGCCCGAGCCCCCAGGCATTTCGTGAGATTGTAAGGTGGCCAGTTATTAATAGAATAATATATATTTAAAAACTTACCATTGTACATGCTGAGTATTAGGTTGGCTCTAAATGACATGACAACTTCTTAGGCTAAAGACAAAATTTCCCTGGCTTCTGCCACAGATGGTAAAGTACTGAGACTTCCGCATATGCCCCTGCTGAAAAATGTGTTTATATGAGAATAAATCCTTGTGTGGGCCAAGATGTGATCTCTCAAGTGGTTGGATGGTTAGAGGGACCGCGGTATCCCCAGCCCACCAGGGTTCAAGTCATGGTGCTCGCATTTATTCCTGGATTTATTTCAGGATTTCTGGCGATGCGCATTCAGTGGGAGGAGACGTTTCCATTGACGATGAGGTATCTACGGTGACTTCATAAATTTCAAGATGATATGCCGGCTCAATTTTTCGGAGGTGCTTGTAAGGATAGGGTATGCGTATGTGCGTTTATAGGGTGAGTGTATGCGCTTGCATCCGTACTATGTTCAAAAAAAACAGAATTGATCACATGCAACAGAACTCACCTGTCACATAGTACGTGCTGGGACCCCCATTGTGGTGGACCATATTCAAATTCGAAAGGTACTAATGGTACGTACACCGTACCGTGTGGGTGATCTGGGCGACGTGGACGATGCTCCGCCCGTCGCGCCATAGTCCATTCCGTCGCGGTACATGGATGTTGGCAGAGCCTTCCAACTCTACACCACCATTGGCGGTTGGCACGCTCCTCCCCCTCGATCAATTCGGTCCTCTCCGAGCAGGTGACCGTGCAACGGCGCAGCAATGGCGACCGTCTCCTACCTCGAGCTTTCGCTTTGCTTCCTCTGCTTCGTCTTGTTCTACTGCTTCCACGTAAGGTCCAAGCGCAAGAACCCGGCGCTCCCGCTGGACTGGCCGCTGGTGGGCATGCTCCCGGCGCTCCTCGCCAACCTGCCGCGCCTCCACGACTGGGTCACCTCCGTCCTCACCGCCAGCACGCTCAGCTTCCGCCTCGCCGGCCCGCCGCGTTCGGGGATGCAGCTCTTCTTCACCGCTGACCCGGCCAACGTCCGCCACGTCTTCACCTCCCACTTCCTCAACTACCCCAAGGGCCCCGAGTTCGTCGACGGCGACTCCTGGCGCCGCCAGCGGGCTAAGGCGCAGCTGCTCATGTCCGCTCCTCGGTTCCGGGCATTCGTGTCCCGCTGCACCCGCCGCAAGGTCGAGAGCGACCTGCTCCCGCTGCTCGCCCGCGTCGCTGACGCCGGCTCTGGTGAGTGCGACCTGCAGGACGTGTTCCTCAGGCTCACGTTTGACACCACCACCACGCTGGTCTTCGGCCTCGACCCGGGCTGCCTGGCCGTCGGCTTCCCGGAGGTGCCGTTCGCGCGCGCCATCGACGACGCCATGGACGTGCTCCCAGTCCGCATCGTGCTCCCGCTGTCGTGGTGGAAGCTGGTGCGGCGGCTCGGGGTCGGGTATGAGCGGAAGATGACGGTGGCCTGGCGCGACATCGGCCGGTTCATCGGCGACACGATCGCCAAGCGGCGACAGGCGGTGAAGGCCAGAGGCGGGATCGAGGACTCGGCGGACCTGCTCTCCTCCTACATCGACGACGACAAAGACGACGACGATGCCAGCGCGGTCATCGACGCCTTCCTCCGGGACACGACCATGAACCTCATGCTCGCCGGCCGCGACACGACCGGCTCGGCGCTGTCCTGGTTCTTCTACCTCCTCACCAGGAACCCGGGCGTGGTGTCCATGATCCTCGCAGAGCTCGACACCATCAAGACCACCACCACCACCCTGGACGGCATGGTGACCTACGACCCGGACGAGCTCGGCCGGCTGGTGTACCTGCACGCGGCCCTGTGCGAGTCGCTCCGGCTGTACCCGCCGGTGCCGATGGAGCACAAGGGAGTGGCCTCCGCCGAGGCGCTGCCAAGCGGGCACGAGGTGCGGCCGGGGGACAAGATCCTTGTGTCGCTGTACGCGATGGGGAGGATGGAGGCCGTGTGGGGCAAGGACTGCCGGGAGTTCCGGCCGGAGCGGTGGATAGGGGAGGACGGCAAGCCGCGGTACGTGCCGTCGTACAAGTTTGCCTCCTTCAATGCTGGGCCGCGGACCTGCCTGGGCAAGGACATGGCCCTCGTGCAGCTCAAGACCGTGGCGGCCGCCGTGGTGAGGAACTTCGAGGTGGACGTCGTGCCAGGGCACGTCGTGGAGCCCAAGATCTCCGTTATTCTCCACATGAAGAACGGCTTCAAGGCCAGGATTAAGAGGAGACAGGTGATGAACAGCTAATGCAGAGCAACAGTTGGGCTGGGTGCGCTCTCAGTCTCCATAACAGGCTTATGACCGTTTCGAATAATAACTAGTATATCTATAAATAATTTCTCTAAAAATGTCTATATAAATATAAGATCTTAACATAAGGTCTTAGCGTCTACTAGGACTTAGTCGACTGTGATTTAGCAAGACTGTATAAATAATGATACCTGGTATATCCAGCAATATACTGCTGCTAGTTGACAACAGAGATGTCACATCTTGTCACAACTACAAAATAGACATTTCTCTACATTACTAAATGAGATGTTTCCTCCTATTTGCACGTTTTATAGTTTAGTTTTAACTATCTCATAATTTTTATTACCATACAAACATCGGCCCGACGCATGTTGATCTAGGAGTTGATGAATATCATTAGCTGAGTGTCACCGGCGGGACACATGTTGTAAGGAGTTTCTCATCCGGTAATTGCCTTTGGCTCCTACCCCATTTCTCGAGCGGTTTCGAATCTGTGTTGGTGGAGAGGGACGTTGCGTTGGGGGTCCGATTGACGTGTTTCAGTCGTTGCACTCTTGACGCGCGTGATTACACTCGATGTCTATGAGATTTTTCTTTTCGAAATTTTTCAGGTTTCTGTTTTACATGGGAGCTGCAAATTTTTCAGTACCTCGGATGTTCAAAGGAGGAATATGAGGTTGGCATGGAGGACATGTAGGAGGGGGTGAAGAGGCGTTGGGCATGGAGGCCGATCCCGCCAGCATTTGCATGGGCAGGCGGAGGCGAAGTTCCAACATGCACAAGCCGTGGAGGCGGCAGCGCAGTTCCAGGTGAGGCAAGCAACCATCCTCGACTCGACCCAATCAAAGCGGGAGGTGGCGACGAACCTCCATCGTATCCACCTCGCTGTCATGAGGCGGGAACAACTCTTCGTCAACAAGGACGACGAGAAAAAGAAGCCGGAGTTGCGCCCCATCGCAAATGACCACGAGGCCGCCCGTCTGTCCGGCATGGGGGCCATATACGTCTCCAGCGAAGAGTGGAAGTAAGGTAGTTTTAATTTGAATGGACCTTGTTTTATCTATATATGATGATGAACGTATGATGGATTTTAGGGTTCATGGATTCGTATGGAAATAGGGGTTTGCATATGAGGGGCGTCGTTACAGTGTCCGAAAAACGAGGGGTGACCGGCTCTGGTCCGCGGAAGCGTCCGACATATAGGGCGGGGGCCATATTTGAACATTCTGCGATTGTAAATGCTCTAAAAATTTCACACTTTCTATAGTTATAATTTGTTATTTCTAGGGCATTATGTTTCTAGGTATTTATTGGGGGTAAATGCCCGTAATAGTATAAGTATAGATAACAGACCCAAAAAATGACAAATTTTGAAATTTCACACATAATAGTGTTTATTGAGAGTGGAATGAGTTTCAGGACAATCGAGTAAGCACCGATCGCTTAGCATACAAACAAGGTTTGTTTCTTCACGAAACCTAGTTCCTTCCTTAGGGCTAGTCCGGTTTGTAAGTAATCTACATGACAACTTAATAATCTCATTTTTTTGTCACATCCTCTAGAGACCATATCATGAGAATTAAAATGGGAATAGCCTACATTTCTGTGGCCGGGTCTTGGCCCCCTGATGTATGAGACAACTTTTATTTTGTGTTATATGGGCAAAACTTATACTAAAGACCACCCACAATGTTTTTCAACCCACTTTTGTTCATAATTTCATGTATCTGGAGTTCAAAATTGAAATTTTATTTAGTAAATTACTAGAAATGCACTTTATGGTTTAAATATACCAAACAACCCTTGCAAAATGCCAATTTTTGACATGTTACATGTAATGGTGTGTGTACAGTGCGGGAAAATGTTCAAGCCAACAGAGAAGCAACAGTCGCTTCCAATGCAAACCGGATTTGTGTCGTCTCAAAAAACCTAGTTTCTTCCTAAAAAATGGCACGGTTTGTAAGTAATCTACGTGGCAACTTTTGCGAAACATTCTAAAATGTTATCATAGTCTTTGGAGGCCATATAATGACACCATGTCAATTCTCTAAATTTTGGACTTTGTTCGAATTTCTGACAATTAAAATGGAATAACCTACATTTCGATGGCCGAGTCTTCACCCACTTTCTGCGACTACTTTTATTTGGTGGTATTTTGGTTAAACATATACAAAAGACCATCAATAATGTATTTCAAACCACTTTCGGCCATAACTTCATGTACATGCAGTGTAAATTTTAACGATGTCCATTAAATACATAGAAATGCACTTAATGTCTTAAATATAGCAAACAGACCCAGAAAAATGTCAAATATTGACATGTTTTATGTAATGGTATTTGTTGAGTTTGCACAAAATTTGAAAGCCAACGAAGGAAGCAGCGGTAGCTTCGCATGCAAACCGGACACGTTCCCTCTTGAAACCTAGTTTCTTGCTCGGAGACGGTTTAGTTTGTCAGTAGTCTACATTACAACTTTTTCGGCATATTCTCAAAATTTACCACCTCTAGGGCGCATATCATGACACCATGTCAAGTCTCGGGATTTTCTTGTTCCGTTTGAATTTTGAAGAACTAAAATGATAATAACATACATGTCGTTGGCAAATCTTGGCCCGTTGGTGTTTGACACTGATTTTCTTTTGTGGTATATGGGCTAACCTTATACTACAAAATATCAATAATATTTTACAACCCACTTTTGGCCATAATTTGTACCCGTGAGGTTTAATTCAACCTGTCGGTGTACACAAACGGGGGTGTTTGTTTCCCCCTGACTTGTGCACAGACCGGTGTGGCCGCCGGGGACAGCCAGGTCTTGCCGGGCATCCCAAGCTCCAAACCAAGTCAACGACTTGTTGGGGAACGTAGCAGAAATTCAAAAAATTTCTACGCATCACCAAGATCAATCTATGGAGTACTCTAGCAACGAGGGGAAGGGGAGTGGATCTACATACCCTTGTAGATCGCGATGCGGAAGCGTTGCAAGAACGCGGATGAAGGAGTCGTACTCGTAGCGATTCAGATCGCGGTTGATTCCGATCTAAGCGCCGAACCACGGCGCCTCTGCGTTCAACACACGTGCAACCCGGTGACGTCTCCCACGCCTTGATCCAGCAAGGAGAGAGGGAGAGGTTGGGGGAAGACTCCATCCAGCAGCAGCACGACAGCGTGGTGGTGATGGAGGAGCGTGGCAATCCCGCAGGGCTTCGCCAAGCACCGCGGGAGAGGAGGAGGGAGAGTGGAAGGGCTGCGCCAAAAGGAGACGTTCTCGTGTCTGTTGGGCAGCCCAAACCTCAAGTATATATAGGGGGGGGGGGGGGGGGGGGGGGGGGGGGGGGGGGGGGGGGGGGAGGGGGCTGCGCCCCCTCTAGGGTTCCCACCCCAAGAGGAGGCGGCCAGCCCTAGATCCCATCAAGGGGGGCGGCCAAGGGGAGGAGAGGGGGGGGCGCCCCACTAGATGGGCCCTAAGGCCCATCTGGACCTAGGGTTTGCCCCCTCCCACTCTCCCATGCGCCTGGGCCTTGGTGGGGGGCGCACCAGCCCACCTGGGGCTGGTCCCCTCCCACACTTGGCCCACGCAGCCTTCTGGGGCTGGTGGCCCCACTTGGTGGACCCCTGGGACCCTCCCGGTGGTCCCGGTACATTACCGATATCACCCGAAACTTTTTCCGGTGACCAAAACAGGACTTCCCATATATAAATCTTTACCTCCGGACCATTCCGGAACTCCTCGTGACGTCCGGGATCTCATCCGGGACTCCGAACAACATTCGGTAACCACGTACATACTTTCCCTATAACCCTAGCGTCATCGAACCTTAAGCGTGTAGACCCTACGGGTTCGGGAACCATGCAGACATGACCGAGACGTTCTCCGGTCAATAACCAACAGCGGGATCTGGATACCCATGTTGGCTCCCACATGTTCCACGATGATCTCATCGGATGAACCACGATGTTGGGGATTCAATCAATCCCGTATTCAATTCCCTTTGTCTATCGATATGTTACTTGCCCGAGATTCGATCGTCGGTATCCCTATACCTTGTTCAATCTCGTTACCGGCAAGTCTCTTTACTCGTTCCGTAACTCACATCATCCCGTGATCAACTCCTTGGTCACATTGTGCACATTATGATGATGTCCTACCGAGTGGGCCCAGAGATACCTCTCCGTTTACACGGAGTGACAAATCCCAGTCTCGATTCGTGCCAACCCAACAGACACTTTCGGAGATACCTGTAGTGTACCTTTATAGCCACCCAGTTACGTTGTGACGTTTGGTACACCCAAAGCATTCCTACGGTATCCGGGAGTTGCACAATCTCATGGTCTAAGGAAATGATACTTGACATTAGAAAAGCTCTGAGCAAACGAACTACACGATCTTGTGCTAGGCTTAGGATTGGGTCTCGTCCATCACATCATTCTCCTAATGATGTGATCCCGTTATCAACGACATCCAATGTCCATGGTCAGGAAACCGTAACCATCTATCGATCAACGAGCTAGTCAACTAGAGGCTTACTAGGGACATGGTGTTGTCTATGTATCCACACATGTATCTGAGTTTCCTATCAATACAATTCTAGCATGGATAATAAACGATTATCATGAACAGGGAAATATAATAATAACCTATTTATTATTGCCTCTAGGGCATATTTCCAACAGTCTCCCACTTGCACTAGAGTTAATAATCTAGTTCACATCACCATGTGATTTAACACTCATAGGTCACATCACCATGTGATCAACATCTAAAGAGTTTACTAGAGTCAACAATCTAGTTCACATCACTATGTGATTAACACTCAATGAGTTCTGGTTTGATCATGTTATGCTTGTGAGAGAGGTTATTAGTCAACGGGTCTGAACCTTTCAGATCCGTGTGTGCTTTACGAATATCTATGTCATCTTGTGGATGCTACCACGCGCTATTTGGAGCCATTTCAAATAATTGCTCTACTATACGAATCCGGTTTACTACTCAGAGTCATCCGGATTAGTGTCAAAGTTCGCATCGACGTAACCCTTTACGACGAACTCCTTTTCACCTCCATAATCGAGAAAATTCCTTAGTCCTCTAGATACTAAGGATAAATTCGACCGCTGTCATGTGATCCATTCCCGGATCACTATTGTACCCCTTGACCAACTCATGGCAAGGCACACTCCATGTGTGGTACACAGCATAGCATACTGTAGAGCCTACGTCTGAAGCATAGGGGACGACCTTCGTCCTTTCTCTCTCTTCTGCTGTGGTCAGGTCTTGAGTCTTACTCAATACTCACACCTTGTAACACAGCCAAGAACTCCTTCTTTGCTGATCTATTTTGAACTCTTTCAAAATCATGTCAAGGTGTGCGTTCTTTGAAAGTACCATCGGGCGTCTTGATCTATCTCTATAGATCTTGATGCCCAATATGTAAGCAGCTTTTATCCAGGTCTTCCTTTGAAAAACTCCTTTCAAACAACCCTTTATGCTTTCCAGAAATTTTACATCATTTCGGATCAACAATATGTCATTCACATATACTTATCAGAAATGTTGCAGCGCTCCCACTCACTTTATTGTAAATACAAGTTTCTAACAAACTTTGTATAAACCCAAAAACTTTGATCACTCCATCAAAGAGTATATTCTGACTCCGAGATGCTTGCTCTAGTCCATGGAAGGATCGCTGAAGCTAGCATACCTTTTAGCATCCTTAGGATCGACAAAACCTTTCTGATTGTATCACATACAACCTTTCCTTACGAAAACTGGTAAGGAAACTTGTTTTGACATCTATCTGCCAGATTTCATAAATGCAGCTAATGCTAACATGATTCTGACGGACTTAAGCATCGCTACGGATGAGAAAATCTCATCGCAGTCAACTCCTTGAACTTGTGGAAATACTCTTTGCCACAAGTCGAGCTTCATAGACGGTAACATTACCGTCCATGTCCGTCTTCTTCTTAAAGATCCATTTATCTCGGATTCAATGGCTTCTAACCATTTGTCGGAATATGGGCCCACCATCGCTTCTCCATGGCTCGTAGGTTCAGTATTGTCCAACAACATGATATCTCAGACAGGATCATGTACCACTCTGAAGTAGCACGCATCCTCGTCGTCCTACGAGGTTTGGTGGTGACTTGATCCGAAGTTTCATGATCACTATCATAAGCTTCCACTTCAATTGGTGTAGGTGCCACAGGAACAACTTCCTGTGCCCTGCTACACCCTAGTTGAAGTGACGGTTCAATAACCTTATCAAGTCTCCACCATCCTCCCACTCAATTCTTTCGAGAGAAACTTTTCCTCGAGAAAGGACTCGTTTCTAGACGCAATTATTTTTGCTTCCAGATCTGAAATAGGAGGTATACCCAACTGTTTTGGGTATTCTATGAAGATGCATTTATCCGCTTTGGGTTTGAGCTTATCAGCCTGAAACTTTTTCACACAAGCAGCCCCAAACTTTTAAGAAACGACAACTTAGGTTTCTCTAAACGGTGTCGTCTCAACGGAATTGCGTGGTGCCCCTTTTAAAGTGAATGCGGTTGTCTTTAATGCCTAACCCATAAACGATAGTGGTAATTTGATAAGAGACATCATGGTATGCACCATATCCAATAGGGTGCAGTTATGATGTTCGGACACACCATCACACTATGGTGTTCCAGGCGGTATTAATTGTGAAACACTTTCCACAATGTCTTAATTGTGTGCCAAACTCGTAACTCAGATACTCATCTCTATGATCATATCACATACATTTTATCCTCTTGTCACGACGATCTTTAACTTCACTCTGAAATTACTTGAACCTTTCAATAATTCAGACTTGTGTTTCATCAAGTAAATACACTCAGCATCTACTCAAATCATCTGTGAAGTAAGAACATAACGATATCCACTGCATGCCTCAGCACTCATTGGAATGCATACATCAAAATGTATTACTTCCAATAAGTTGCTCTCTTGTTCCATCTTACTGAAAACGAGGCCTTTCAGTCATCTTGTCCATGTGGTATGATTTGCATGTCTCAAGTGTTTCAAAATCAAGTGAGTCCAAACGATCCATCTGCATGGAGTTTCTTCACGCATGTATACCAATAGACATGGTTCGCATGTCTCAATCCTTTCAAAAACGAGTGAGTCCAAAGATCCATCTACATGGAGCTTCTTCATGCGTTCTATACCAATATGACTCAAGTGGCAGTGCCACAAGTATGTGGTACTATCATTACTATCTTATATCTTTTGGCATGAACATGTGTATCACTACGATCGAGATTCATTTTAGGTGCAAGACCATTGAAGGTATTATTCAAATAAACAGAGTAACCATTATTCTCCTTAAATGAATAACCGTATTGCGATAAACATAATCCAATCATGCTCAACGCAAACACCAAATCTCGATGGTAGAGGGAGCATGCGATGCTTGATCACATCAACCTTGGAAGCACTTCCAACACATATCGTCATCTCACCTTTAGCTAGTCTCCGTTTATTCCGCAGCTTTTATTTCGAGTTACTAACACTTAGCAACCGAACCGGTATCTAATACCCTGGTGCTGCTAGGAGTACTAGTAAAGTACACATTCATATAATGTATATCCAATATACTTCTGTCGACCTTGCCTGCCTTCTCATCTACCAAGTATCTAGGGTAGTACTGCTTCAGTGACCGTTCCTCTCATTACTGAAGCACTTAGTCTCAGGTTTGGGTTCAACCTTGGGATTCTTTACTAGAGCAGCAAATGACTTGCTGTTTCATGAAGTACCCCTTTTGCCCTTGCCCTTCTAGACTAGTGGTTTTACTAACCATCAACAATTGATGCTCCTTCTTGATTTCTACTCTCGCGGTGTCAAACATCGCGAATAGCTCAAGGATCATCATAACTATCCCTGATATGTTATAGTTCATCACGAAGCTCTACTAGCTTGGTGGCAGTGACTATGGAGAACTATCACTATCTCATCTGGGAGATTAACTCCCACTTGATTCAAGCGATTGTGGTACTCAGACAATCTGAGCACATGCTCAACGGTTGAGCTTTTCTCCCTTAGTTTGCAGGCTTAAGACTTTGTCAGAGGTCTCATACCTCTTGACGTGGGCACTAGTCTGAAATCCCAATTTCAGTTTTCGGAACATCTCATATGTTCTGCGACGTTTCAAAAACCGTCTTTGGTGCCACAATTCTAAACCGTTAGCATTACGCACTGAACTATCACGTAGTCATCAAAACGTGTATGTCAGATGTTTCGCAACATCTACAGACGACGCTGAGGTTCAGCACACCGAGCGGTGCATTAAGGACATAAGCCTTCTGTGTAGCAATGAGGACAATCCTCAGTTCACGGACCCAGTCCGCATAATTGCTACTATCAACTTTCAACTAAATTTTCTCTAGGAACATATCTTAAACAGTAGAACTAAAGCGTATGACATAATTTGCAAAGACCTTTTGACTATGTTCATGATAATGAAGTTCATCTGGTTATTGAACTCCCACTCAGATAGACATCCCTCTAGTCATCTAAGTGATTCATGATCCGAGTCAAACTAGGCCGTGTCCGATCATCACGTGAGACGGACTAGTCATCATCGGTGAACATCTCCATGTTGATCGTATCTGCTATACGACTCATGTTCGACCTTTCGGTCTCTTGTGTTCCGAGGCCATGTCTGTACATGCTAGGCTCGTCAAGTCAACCTAAGTGTTTTGCATGTGTTCCGAGGCCATGTCTGTACATGCTAGGCTCGTCAACACCCGTTGTATTCGAATGTTAGAATCTATCACACCCGATCATCACGTGGTGCTTCGAAACAACGAACCTTCGCAACGGTGCACAGTTAGGGGGAACACGTCTCTTGAAATTTTATAAGGGATCATCTTACTTACTACCGTCGTTCTAAGCAAATAAGATGCATAACATGATAAACATCACATGCAATCAAATAGTGACATGATATGGCCAATATCATTTTGCTCCTTTGATCTCCATCTTCGGGGCACCATGATCATCTTCGTCACCGGCATGACACCATGATCTCCATCATCATGATCTCCATCATCATGATCTCCATCATTGTGTCTTCACGAAGTTGTCACGCCAACGATTACTTCTACTTCTATGGCTAACGCGCTTAGCAATAAAGTAAAGTAATTTACATGGCGTTATTCAATGACACGCAGGTCATACAAAAAATAAAGACAACTCCTATGGCTCCTGCCGGTTGTCATACTCATCGACATGCAAGTCGTGATTCCTATTACAAGAATATGATCAATCTCATACATCACATATATCATTCATCACATCTTCTGGCCATATCACATCACAAGGCACATGCTGCAAAAACAAGTTAGACGTCCTCTAATTGTTGTTGCAAGTTTTTACGTGGCTTGTATAGGTTTCTAGCAAGAACGTTTCTTACCTACGTAAGACCACAACGTGATATGCCAATTTCTATTTACCCTTCATAAGGACCCTTTTCATCGAATCCGTCCCGACTAAAGTGGGAGAGACAGACACCCGCTAGCCACCTTATGCAACTAGTGCATGTCAGTCGGTGGAACCTGTCTCACGTAAGCGTACGTGTAAGGTCGGTCCGGGACGCTTCATCCCACAATGCCGCCGAAACAAGATAAGACTAGTAATGGCAAGTAAATTGACAACATCTACGCCCACAACTACTTTGTGTTCTACTCGTGCATAGAAACTACGCTGTGACGCCCCTGATTTGACCGTACACTAATCATGCACGCAAATGTGTACGATCACGATCAGGGACTCACGGGAAGATATCACAACACAACTCTACAACATAAATAAGTCATACAAGCATTATAATACAAGCCAGGGGCCTCGAGGGCTCGAATACAATTGCTCGATCATAGATGAGTCAGCGGAAGCAACAATATCTGAGTACAGACATAAGTTAAACAAGTTTGCCTTAAGAAGGCTAGCACAAAAGTAGCAACGATCGAAAAGGCAAGGCCTCCTGCCTGGGACCTCCTAACTACTCCTGGTCGTCGTCAGCGGCCTGCACGTAGTAGTAGGCACCTCCAGTGTCGTAGGTGTCGTCGTCGACGGTGGCGTCTGGCTCCTGGACTCCAGCATCTGGTTGCGACAACCAGATAGAAAGGAAAAAGGGGGGAAAGAGGGAGAGAAGCAACCGTGAGTACTCATCCAAAGTACTCGCAAGCAAGGAGCTATACTACATATGCATGGGTATATGTGTAAAGGGGCATATCAGTGGACTGAACTGCAGAATGCCAGAATAAGAGGGGGATAGCTAGTCCTGTCGAAGACTACGCTTCTGGACATCTCCATCTTGCAGCATGTAGAAAAGAGTAGATTGAAGTCCTCCAAGTAGCATCGCATAGCATAATCCTACCCGGCGATCCCCTCCTCGTCGCCCTGTTAGAGAGCGATCACCGGGTTGTATCTGACACTTGGAAGGGTGTATTTTATTCAGTATCCAGTTCTAGTTGTCATAAGCTCAAGGTACAACTCCGAGTCGTCCTTTTACCGAGGGACACGGCTATTCGAATAGATAAACTTCCCTGCAGGGGTGCACCACATAACCCAACACGCTCGATCCCATTTGGCCGGACACACTTTTCTGGGTCATGCCCGGCCTCGTAAGATCAACACGTCGCAGCCCCACCTAGGCTCAACCGAGAGGTCAGCACGCCGGTCTAAACCTATGCGCGCAGGGGTCTGGGCCCATCGCCCTATGCACACCTGCACGTTGCGTACGCGGCCGGAAGCAGACCTAGCCCCCTTAATACAAGCGCGAGCTTACGGTCCAATGCGGCCCGCGCCACTCAGTTGCTGACGTCAAAAGAGCTTCGGCTGATACCACGACGTCGGGATACCCATAACTACTCCCACGTAGATGGTTAGTGCGTATAGACCAAATGGCCAGACTCAGATCAAATACCAAGATCTCGTTAAGCGTGTTAAGTAACCGCGAACGCCGACCAGGGCCAGGCCCACCTCTCACCTAGGCGGTCTCAACCTGCCCTGTCGCTCCGCCACAAAGATACACTCGCGGGTACTCCTACGAGCCGACCCGACTTAAATCATCACACGTGTCATGTATAAAGTATATAAGTATATACCCGTGATCACCGCCCAGGTGATCACGGCCCGATAGTATAGCACAGCAGACGGACAAGAATGTAGGGCCACTGATGGAAATCTAGCATCCTAGACTAAGCATGTAGGATTGCAGATAAAGGTAACAACAATAGCAGCAAGGATAGGCTATGCATTAGAATAGGATATGGGAGCAGTAACATGCTACACTACTCTAATGCAAGCAGCATAGAGAAGTATAGGCGATATCTGGTGATCAAGGGGGGGGGGCTTGCCTGGTTGCTCTGGCAAGTAGGAGGGGTCGTCGACTCCGTAGTCGAACTAGGCAGCAGCAGTGTCGGTCTCGTAGTCTACCGGAGAGAAGAGGGGGAAGAAACAGTAAATACAATGCAAACATAAGCATGACGATGCGTGACATGACAATGAGCGGTGCTAGGGGTGTCCTAACGCGACAGTAGGTGGTACCGGTGAAGGGGGGGAACATCCGGGAGGTATTCCCGATGTTTCGCGTTTTCGGACAGACGGACCGGAGGGGGAAAGTTGCTAGTTCGATAGGTTAGGGAGGTGTGGTGGAGGAACGGACTGCGTATTTGGATTCGTCTCGTCGTTCTGAGCAACTTTCATATAGAAAACATTTTCATCCGAGTTACGGTTTAAAAGATATGAATTTTCAAAGTTTATTTGAATTTCTGGAATTATTTATATTAAGCAAAAATGAAATATGACGTCAGCATGAGGCAATGCTGACGTCAGCAGGTCAACAGGTCGGCTGACCAGTCAAACCAGACAGGTGGGTCCAGTGGGACCCACATGTCAGCCTCTGTTAGTCTAATATTTATTTAAACTAAACTAACAGTCTAATTAGAGGGGTGGGCCCCATATGTCAGTGAGTGATTAGTTAATCTAATTAATTTTATTTATAAAACATTTTTCTTTTTCTTTTCTTTTTTTAATTTTGCGGCGGGGCCCGCATGTCAGTGGCTGGGCCTGCCCAGTCAGCACGTTGACCCAGTCAACGGGGCCCACGGGGCCCACTGGCAGTGGCACTGGGGTGGCCCCAGGCCAGCCACGTCGGCGGCCGGCGCCGGAGCGACTCCGGCGAGCCAAACGCGGCGGCGCGGCTCGGGAGGGGTGCGGGTTTCACGCACAGGGGGTTTGCGGGGTCGTGGCTGGGCGCGTTCGACGCGGCTCGGCGCCGCGCGTCCAACGGTGGTGGCCGGAGGGGCTGGAACGGGCGGGGGCGAGCGCTTCGAGCTCGCCGGCGGCGAGGTGCTTCGGGCTGGGGCGGGTGCGGCGTTAGAGCGCGCGAGCGGCCGAACTATCTAGCTAGGCGGGTGCGGCACGATGCGGTCGAACTAACGGGCCTACGCCCATGACCATTTGGTCACCGGAGACCCGCCGGCGGCGAGCTCCGCGGCGCGGCATTCGGGCGCGCGTGGAAACAGCGGCTATGGAACGTTGGCGAGCTAACGGAGAGGGGGAGGAGAAGCGGGAGCTCACAGCGGAGCCGTAGGGAGTGGCAGTGAGCTCGGGGAGGGCGCGGGGTAGCCGGAATCGGCGACGAACACCGGCGATCCGAAGGTTGAAGACGAGCTCGTTGCGGTCGGAGTAGAGGCGCTCGGCTCGTTCCCGATGGCGTAGTCGATGTAGTCGACGGCGGGGAGCCGTTCGGGCATGTCATCGGGGCAATCGGGGCACGGTGGCCGCGGGAACGACGGTGAACGGCGGCGAGCACGCTCGGGCAGTGGGGATCGAAGGGGAGAGGGAGGTGGATCTGACGGGGAAGGCGCAGAGGCCGAGAGGGAGCGGGGGTGAGTGGGAGAGAGGCCCGAGGAGGCGGGGGGTGCTGGCGCCCTTATCCTCCCCGTCGCCGGCGAGGGGGTGCGGCGGGGACGGCCCCTGTTCCGACCCCGGTCGGGGGAACAGGGAAGGGGGCGAGGGGGAGAGTGGGCTGGGCCGGGGGTTCGGCCCAGATGGGCCAGAGGCGCAGTGGGGGGAAAGGCCTTCTCCTTTTTTTCTTTTCCTTTGTCTGTTCTGTTTTCTGTTTTCTTTTTATTTGTTTATTTTCTTTTCTGTTTTATTTCATTTAAAAGTATTTAGGTATTTTATAATAATGTGTTTTCTCCACCATAATTACCAGTGTATTATTTGGCATCCACCGAACATTTTTGTTTAAATTTTTGAAAAACTTTTATTTTCCACTTTTAAATTTAATTGAAGTTTGAACTAGGAGTTTGAAAAGGAATGTGATTCAAATGTGATCAAGCCCTGTTTAGCAACATGATTAGCTTAATCACAGGGAGTTACTGTAGCATGATTCTCGGGGTGTTACAAATCTCTTCCACTACAAGAAATCTCGTCCCGAGATTTAGGAGGTAGAAGAAAACAGTGCGGGGTATTCTTCGCGCAGATGATCCTCTCGTTCCCAAGTGGCCTCATCTTCAGAATGGTGCGACCACTGGACTTTGAGAAACTTGATCGCCTTCTGACGTGTGCGGCGTTCAGCTTGGTCGAGAATGCGGACCGGATGCTCCTTATAGGAGAGGTCTTGCTGCAATTCGAGCACTTCATGATCCACAGCTCGGATTGGATCCTTGAAGCAACGGCGGAGCTGTGACACATGGAACACATCGTGAACCTGAGAAAGGTTCGGCGGTAGCTCCAGTTGGTATGCCACTTTTCCACGCCTTTCGAGAATAGTGAATGGGCCAATATAGCGAGGAGCTAGTTTGCCCTTGATCCCGAAGCGGTGAGCACCCTTCATAGGTGTGACTCGAAGATAAGCCTTTTCGCCAGGTTGATAGACCATGTCTTTATGATGACGGTCATACTGACTCTTCTGACGTGACTGAGCAGTCTTCAGATTCTCACGAATAATGCGGACTTGTTCTTCGGCATCTTGGATAATATCCGGTCCGAAGAGTGGACGTTCCCCAGTTTCTGACCAGTTCAGAGGGGTTCGGCACTTTCGTCCATATAACACTTCGAAGGGGGCCATCTTCAGACTAGCTTGATAGCTATTATTATAAGAGAACTCAGCATACGGGAGAGATTCCTCCCATTTCTTGCCGAAGGAAATAACACAAGCTCGAAGCATGTCTTCGAGAACTTGATTGACGCGTTCAACTTGTCCTTGCGATTGAGGATGAAACGCAGTACTGAATGACAGATGAGTTCCCATAGCTTCTTGGAAACTTGCCCAGAATCTTGAAGTGAATAAGCTACCACGGTCTGAACTGATAACCAATGGAATACCGTGGAGTGAAACAATCCTGGACATATAGAGCGTTGCCAACTGGCTAGCAGTGATCGTTTCTTTGACCGCCAGGAAATGTGCAACTTTGGAAAGCCGGTCAATGACGACAAGAATAGCATCATTACCTTTCTGTGATTTGGGAAATCCAGTGACGAAGTCCATCTCAACATGGTCCCATTTCCATTCAGGAATAGAGATAGGTTGCAGAGTTCCAGCAGGCCTTTGATGTTCTGCTTTGATACGACGGCAAACGTCACACTCAGCAACATAACGAGCAATGTCTTGCTTCATATTAGTCCACCAGAATCTCTGACGGATATCTTGGTACATCTTTGTACTACCAGGATGGATACATAGAGGCGTATCATGAGCTTCTTTCATAACTTCCTGTGTCATATCCAGGTTTTTCTCTGCACATGGCACCACTAGGCGGCCCTTGAAGTATAGGGTGCCATCTTCAGCAATGGTGAAGAATGAGGGCTTTCCTTCTGCGAGGTAGCGCTTAATCTTGTGGGCTTCAGAGTCATACCTCTGTAGCCTTTTGATGCTGTCCTCGAGATCTGGTTTAGCAACTAGGGTATTGAGGGAACCCTGGGCAACAACGTGGAGGTTCACCTTGCCAAATTCCTTAGGGGGGGGAGCGAGTGAACCCGGAGGAACAATATGGAGGTTCAGCTTCCTGAATTCTTCAACAAGCGAGGGCTGAACTTTATGAACCTGGAGGTGGTTGCAGTAAGACTTGCGGCTCAAGGCATCAGCCATTACATTAGCCTTGCCTGGCGTATAGGAAATACCCAAGTCAAAGTCTGCAACGAGCTCCATCCATCTC
Source organism: Triticum aestivum (assembly GCF_018294505.1). Lineage (NCBI taxonomy): Eukaryota > Viridiplantae > Streptophyta > Magnoliopsida > Poales > Poaceae > Triticum > Triticum aestivum. The sequence continues at coordinate 577,969,222 of NC_057802.1, forward strand.
TGCTGACGGAGGTTCAGATCTGGTTGAGTAAACAGATACTTCAGACTTTGGTGGTCAGTGAAGATCTCGCAACGATTACCGAGAAGGTAATGTCGCCACTGCTTCAGCGCATGAATGACAGCAGCAAGTTCGAGGTCGTGAACTGGGTAGTTCTCTTCGTGAGGGCGCAATTGCCGAGAGGCATAAGCAATCACTTTGCGGTCTTGCATTAGAACACAGCCTAATCCTTGACGGGAAGCGTCGCAGTAAATGACGAAGTCCTTCTTAGTATCAGGTGGAGCTAGAACTGGGGCAGAGGTCAACTTGTCTTTGAGTGCCTGGAAACTTTCCTGACATTTGTCTGTCCATTGGAACTTGACGCCCTTATGTAACAGGTTAGTCAGAGGTCTGGCGATCTTGGAGAAGTTCTCGACAAATCGACGGCAATAGCTGGCGAGACCGAGAAAACTTCTGACTTGCTTAACGTTCTTGGGAGGAGTCCAATCAAGAATAGCCTGAACTCGCTCGGGGTTGACGGCAATACCATCCTTAGAGATGACATGCCCAAGATAGGTTACTTCCGGTAGCCAGAATTCACATTTGGAGAACTTGGCATATAGTTGATGTTCTCGTAGCTTTTCCAGCACAAGTCGAAGGTGTTCAGCATGTTCTTCTTCGTTCTTGGAAAATATCAGGATATCATCCAGATAAACCACGACGAACTTGTCGAGGTAATCCATGAATATGTAGTTCATCAGACGAGAGAAGGTGGCTGGAGCATTGGTTAAACCGAAAGACATGACGGTGTACTCGTATGAACCATAGCGAGTCACGAAGGCGGTCTTTGGGATATCCTCTTCGCGAACACGGATCTGGTGGTAGCCCAACCTCAAGTCGAGCTTAGAGAACACTGACGAACCCGCCAGTTGATCATACAGATCATTGATCCGAGGAAGAGGGTATTTATTCTGAATGGTAGCTTGGTTTATAGGACGGTAGTCTTGAACTAACCGGTTTGTCCCATCCTTCTTCTTGACAAAGAGAGAAGGTGCTCCCCAAGGAGAGCAACTTGGGCGAATGAATCCTTTGCGAAGAGATTTGTCGATTTCCTCCTTAAGCTCAAGGAGTTCATGCGGCGGCATTTTGTAGGGTCGCTTGGCTATAGGAGTGGTGCCTGATTTCAAGTCGATGATGAATTCGACAGCTCTAGCAGGGGAATCCCTGGAAGTTCTTCAGGGAAGACGTCGAGGAATTCTCGCACGACGGGAATGTTTTCAATGCCCTCGAGTGGTGCAGCGTTCAATGCATTCAATGCATAGAGCCTTGCCTCGGCATTTTGCACCAGATTAGCTTGGTAAGCAACTATTTCATCTGAAGGGTGTAGCAGATGGACGGTCTTAGTGGCGCAGACTATAGAAGCAGTATGCGCTTTCAACCAATCCATACCCAAAATGAGGTCGATGTTAGACGACTTCAGGATAATGGGAGGGCATAGAATTCCAGCCCTTCGATTTCCACGGGGACATCGATGCCAACCAAGGAGGTTTGACACTGTCCCACGGGGGTTTTGACCAATACAGAGGTGTTCATCTCCTCACATTTAACGTCGTGCTTGTATGCAAAATCTTCTGACATGAATGAATGCGATGCACCTGTATCAAATAAAACGGATGCTGGTACTGAATTTACAAGGAGTGTACCCATCACAGTAGCAGGCTGGTCTTGAGCTTCGTTGAGATCAACGTGGTTGGCATGAGCACGACCATAAGGCTTAGCATTGTTGCTGCGGGGCTGGTTGTTACCACGGCCCGTTGCTGGAAGGGCAAGTTGATTCTGATTCTGATGGCAGTCCCTGGCACGGTGACCTGGTTGTCCACACTTGTAGCACAGACCATTATTGGGAGTGGGAACAGGAGCTTGGGATGGTGGAGCTGGAAGTCTTGACTGCCTAGATGGTGGGGGAGGCAGACGAGGTGCAGCATAGGTCTGCCTTGGGGCAGATGCATTTGGACGGTACATGCTGTTCGGGATCCATATCTTACGCTTCTGTGCGGGCGAACCCGAAGATGAGCCCGTGTCACGGTTGCGCCTGTGAGAGCTCTGGTATTCCTGCAGACCAGTTTCGACATTGATGGCCTTGTTCACCAAGGTGGCGAAATCAGCAAAGTCATGCACTAGAAGTGCGAGCTTGATGTCAGCTTGAAGGCCATCATGGAACTTCTCCTGTCTGCGTGCATCAGTTGCAATGTCTTCTTCAGCATAGCGGGACAAGTCTAGAAACTCCCGCTGATAAGCTTCGACAGATTTGTTGCCTTGGGTGAGGTTGCGGAACTCACGCTTCTTCCGGTCCATGACTCCCTGAGGAATGAAGCGGGCACGGAAAGCTGCTTGGAAGTCTGGCCAGGTGATGATTGTTCCAGCTGGCAGAGTACGCCTGTGGCTGTCCCACCATTGAGCTGCGGGTCCCTTCAGAAAGAAGGAAGCAAAGTTGACATAGCTGGCAGGGGCTACATCAGCAGACTCCAACTCATAGGTGATGTCACGGAGCCAGTCATCAGCATCCAGAGGCTGAGTTGAGCTGCGGTAGATGGTTGGGTTGAGGCGTATGAAATCTTGAAGAGTCACTTGGGCTGGCTGCTGGTTCATATTGGGGCGAGGAAACTGAGCCATCATATTTTCCATGAATTGGCGGTTCAGTTCAAACTGTTGGATCATACCAGCCATGTACTCAGGTGGTGGTGGGGCATCGCCACCACGACCACGACCACCTGGTCTAACCATCCTGCTAATATATAACAGGGGTGGTTCAGCATTGAGAAATATTTACAAAGACAAGAATCATTCATGATTAAACATGCATAACGAAAGGAGCACGATAGCTACTACATAGTAGTCGGCATAACTTACAAAAGGGGTCATGCATAGAGTTCAGTACATGGACTAAAACATCATAGGCGGCACACAGGCTCGCGGCGACTGCAACTAATACTACAAGCAAGCCTACATCAGTCCCAAGAGGTACTGTGGAGGTAATCGTAGCCCGACAGCTGGTAGTGAGGCAATGGATAGCCCTCCACGTCAGCAGACTGGGGGCCGCGGATACTCAGGTGTAGAGCCCGACGCTCAGGTGGCAGAAGAGGACCAAGTGCGGGAGAGTAGCCTCCCACCTCTGGCCAACCAACACCGTGGGGCATCACGGTCCTGGCTGGGTAGATCGCCGTACGCGGTACCTGTCCAGACCGAACAAAGGGGTGCAGCAGCGTCAGAGCACGGTAAAGGTGCTGACGGGTGGTGTACATCTCGTGGCGAAGAGCTCGGTTAGCTCGATCCAGCCCATCAGCATGCAGAACCAGGTGCGGATGGTAGAAGGGCTCTCGGGTGACAGTGGAGTAGGCAGCAATATAGTATCCCTCCGCACCAACATCAGAGGCGATAGCAATGTGCCTGAAAGGGGAGGTGTCCAACTCCCGATACTCTCCACGAAGACGTGTCAGAGCAGCATAGGCAGCATCGTGGACAGCCATATCGATGGTCACACCAACACCATGTGCGGTGTGCAGCACAGTAGTGGAGTCATACTCCCGAGAGTAGAGGTGGACGATGGCACGGTACTGCTCCTGGTTAAAGTCCTGGTACTCCTCGTAGATGGTGTACTCAGGGTGCCAGCGATAACCCAGATAGGTCATCATCTCAGCTAGCACCGCAGGTGATCCCGAGGCACCAATGGCCATCGTGTGGCGAACGACCTGCCTCGTGGGTTCCATCTGAAAGCAAAGACGTTACAAAGGAGTCAAATGACAGTGTGTGAATTGTTCAAAATACTATTCTGAGAAACATCTATGGCTTATCCATCTTTGGGGTGAACGCGGTCACGGGATCCTAGTGTTAGAGTTAGTAAATTCGTTTAACCCGAGTAGAAGAGAGTTCAGAGTCCCAGAGTAAAGGTCGAGGAGTAAAAGATCCTAATACCACCCAATGGCGACGTGGGCCCGTAAGACACACAGCCATGTTAGTAAAATGTTTTGTAATGTCTAGACTCGACTTCGGCCAAGGAGTGTGGATAGGGGGATTCCTACAGGCAGTCGGCTCTGATACCAACTTGTGACGCCCCCGATTTGACCGTACACTAATCATGCACGCAAATGTGTACGATCACGATCAGGGACTCACGGGAAGATATCACAACACAACTCTACAACATAAATAAGTCATACAAGCATTATAATACAAGCCAGGGGCCTCGAGGGCTCGAATACAATTGCTCGATCATAGACGAGTCAGCGGAAGCAACAATATCTGAGTACAGACATAAGTTAAACAAGTTTGCCTTAAGAAGGCTAGCACAAAAGTAGCAACGATCGAAAAGGCAAGGCCTCCTGCCTGGGACCTCCTAACTACTCCTGGTCGTCGTCAGCGGCCTGCACGTAGTAGTAGGCACCTCCAGTGTCGTAGGTGTCGTCGTCGACGGTGGCGTCTGGCTCCTGGACTCCAGCATCTGGTTGCGACAACCAGATAGAAAGGAAAAAGGGGGAAAAGAGGGAGAGAAGCAACCGTGAGTACTCATCCAAAGTACTCGCAAGCAAGGAGCTATACTACATATGCATGGGTATATGTGTAAAGGGGCATATCAGTGGACTGAACTGCAGAATGCCAGAATAAGAGGGGGATAGCTAGTCCTGTCGAAGACTACGCTTCTGGACATCTCCATCTTGCAGCATGTAGAAGAGAGTAGATTGAAGTCCTCCAAGTAGCATCGCATAGCATAATCCTACCCGGCGATCCCCTCCTCGTCGCCCTGTTAGAGAGCGATCACCGGGTTGTATCTGGCACTTGGAAGGGTGTATTTTATTCAGTATCCAGTTCTAGTTGTCATAAGCTCAAGGTACAACTCCGGGTCGTCCTTTTACCGAGGGACACGGCTATTCGAATAGATAAACTTCCCTGCAGGGGTGCACCACATAACCCAACACGCTCGATCCCATTTGGCCGGACACACTTTTCTGGGTCATGCCCGGCCTCGTAAGATCAACACGTCGCAGCCCCACCTAGGCTCAACAGAGAGGTCAGCACGCCGGTCTAAACCTATGCGCGCAGGGGTCTGGGCCCATCGCCCTATGCACACCTGCACGTTGCGTACGCGGCCGGAAGCAGACCTAGCCCCCTTAATACAAGCGCGAGCTTACGGTCCAATGCGGCGCGCGCCACTCAGTTGCTGACGTCAAAAGAGCTTCGGCTGATACCACGACGTCGGGATACCCATAACTACTCCCACGTAGATGGTTAGTGCGTATAGACCAAATGGCCAGACTCAGATCAAATACCAAGATCTCGTTAAGCGTGTTAAGTAACCGCGAACGCCGACCAGGGCCAGGCCCACCTCTCACCTAGGCGGTCTCAACCTGCCCTGTCGCTCCGCCACAAAGATCCACTCGCGGGTACTCCTACGAGCCGACCCGACTTAAATCATCACATGTGTCATGTATATAGTATATAAGTATATACCCGTGATCACCGCCCAGGTGATCACGGCCCGATAGTATAGCACAGCAGACGGACAAGAATGTAGGGCCACTGATGGAAATCTAGCATCCTAGACTAAGCATGTAGGATTGCAGGTAAAGGTAACAACAATAGTAGCAAGGATAGGCTATGCATCAGAATAGGATATCGGAAAGCAGTAACATGCTACACTACTCTAATGCAAGCAGTATAGAGAAGTATAGGCGATATCTGGTGATCAAGGGGGGGGGCTTGCCTGGTTGCTCTGGCAAGTAGGAGGGGTCGTCGACTCCGTAGTCGAACTGGGCAGCAGCAGTGTCGGTCTCGTAGTCTACCGGAGAGAAGAGGGGGAAGAAACAGTAAATACAATGCAAACATAAGCATGACGATGCGTGACATGACAATGAGCGGTGCTAGGGGTGTCCTAACGCGACAGTAGGTGGTACCGGTGAAGGGGGGGAACATCCGGGAGGTATTCCCGATGTTTCGCGTTTTCGGACAGACGGACCGGAGGGGGAAAGTTGCTAGTTCGATAGGTTAGGGAGGTGTGGTGGACGAACGGACTGCGTATTTGGATTCGTCTCGTCGTTCTGAGCAACTTTCATATAGAAAACATTTTCATCCGAGTTACGGTTTAAAAGATATGAATTTTCAAAGTTTATTTGAATTTCTGGAATTATTTATATTAAGCAAAAATGAATATGACGTCAGCATGAGGCAATGCTGACGTCAGCAGGTCAACAGGTCGGCTGACCAGTCAAACCAGACAGGTGGGTCCAGTGGGACCCACATGTCAGCCTCTGTTAGTCTAATATTTATTTAAACTAAACTAACAGTCTAATTAGAGGGGTGGGCCCCATATGTCAGTGAGTGATTAGTTAATCTAATTAATTTTATTTATAAAACATTTTTCTTTTTCTTTTCTTTTTTTAATTTTGCGGCGGGGCCCGCATGTCAGTGGCTGGGCCTGCCCAGTCAGCACGTTGACCCAGTCAATGGGGCCCACGGGGCCCACTGGCAGTGGCACTGGGGTGGCCCCAGGCCAGCCACGTCGGCGGCCGGCGCCGGAGCGACTCCGGCGAGCCAAACACAGGGGGTTTGCGGGGTCGTGGCTGGGCGCGTTCGACGCGGCTCGGCGCCGCGCGTCCAACGGTGGTGGCCGGAGGGGCTGGAACGGGCGGGGGCGAGCGCTTCGAGCTCGCCGGCGGCGAGGTGCTTCGGGCTGGGGCGGGTGCGGCGTTAGAGCGCGCGAGCGGCCGAACTATCTAGCTAGGCGGGTGCGGCACGATGCGGTCGAACTAACGGGCCTACGCCCATGACCATTTGGTCACCGGAGACCCGCCGGCGGCGAGCTCCGCGGCGCGGCGTTCGGGCGCGCGTGGAAACAGCGGCTACGGAACGTGGGCGAGCTAACGGAGAGGGGGAGGAGAAGCGGGAGCTCACAGCGGAGCCGTAGGGAGTGGCAGTGAGCTCGGGGAGGGCGCGGGGTAGCCAGAATCGGCGACGAACGCGGCGATCCGAAGGTTGAAGACGAGCTCGTTGCGGTCGGAGTAGAGGCGCTCGGCTCGTTCCCGATGGCGTAGTCGATGTAGTCGACGGTGGGGAGCCGTTCGGGCACGTCGTCGGGGCAATCGGGGCACGGTGGCCGCGGGAACGACGGTGAACGGCGGCGAGCACGCTCGGGCAGTGGGGATCGAAGGGGAGAGGGAGGTGGATCTGACGGGAAAGGCGCAGAGGCCGAGAGGGAGCGGGGGTGAGTGGGAGAGAGGCCCGAGGAGGCGGGGGGTGCTGGCGCCCTTATCCTCCCCGTCGCCGGCGAGGGGGTGCGGCGGGGACGGCCCCTGTTCCGACCCCGGTCGGGGGAACAGGGAAGGGGGCGAGGGGGAGAGTGGGCTGGGCCGGGGGTTCGGCCCAGATGGGCCAGGGGCGCAGTGGGGGGAAGGCCTTCTCCTTTTTTTCTTTTCCTTTGTCTGTTTTGTTTTCTGTTTTCTTTTTATTTGTTTATTTTCTTTTCTGTTTTATTCCATTTAAAAGTATTTAGGTATTTTATAATAATGTGTTTTCTCCACCATAATTACCAGTGTATTATTTGGCACCCACCGAACATTTTGTTTAAATTTTTGAAAAACTTTTATTTTCCACTTTTAAATTTAATTGAAGTTTGAACTAGGAGTTTGAAAAGGAATGTGATTCAAATGTGATCAAGCCCTGTTTAGCAACATGATTAGCTTAATCACAGGGAGTTACTGTAGCATGATTCTCGGGGTGTTACATACGCATAGACCTAGCCTAAGGCCCATCTGGACCTAGGGTTTGCCCCCTCCCACTCTCCCATGCGCCTGGGCCTTGGTGGGGGGCGCACCAGCCCACCTGGGGCTGGTCCCCTCCCACACTTGGCCCACACAGCCTTCTGGGGCTGGTGGCCCCACTTGGTGGACCCCCGGGACCCTCCCGGTGGTCCCGGTACATTACCGATATGACCCGAAACTTTTCCGGTGACCAAAACAGGACTTCCCATATATAAATCTTTACCTCCGGACCATTCCGGAACTCCTCGTGACGTCCGGGATCTCATCCGGGACTCCGAACAACATTCGGTAACCACGTACATACTTTCCCTATAACCCTAGCGTCATCGAACCTTAAGCGTGTAGACCCTACGGGTTCGGGAACCATGCAGACATGACCGAGACGTTCTCCGGTCAATAACCAACAGCGGGATCTGGATACCCATGTTGGCTCCCACATGTTCCACGATGATCTCATCGGATGAACCACGATGTCGGGGATTCAATCAATCCCGTATTCAATTCCCTTTGTCTATCGATATGTTACTTGCCCGAGATTCGATCGTCGGTATCCCTATACCGTGTTCAATCTCGTTACCCGGCAAGTCTCTTTACTCGTTCCGTAACTCACATCATCCCGTGATCAACTCCTTGGTCACATTGTGCACATTATGATGATGTCCTACCGAGTGGGCCCAGAGATACCTCTCCGTTTACACGGAGTGACAAATCCCAGTCTCGATTCGTGCCAACCCAACAGACACTTTCGGAGATACCTGTAGTGTACCTTTATAGCCACCCAGTTACGTTGTGACGTTTGGTACACCCAAAGCATTCCTACGGTATCCGGGAGTTGCACAATCTCATGGTCTAAGGAAATGATACTTGACATTAGAAAAGCTCTGAGCAAACGAACTACACGATCTTGTGCTAGGCTTAGGATTGGGTCTCGTTCATCACATCATTCTCCTAATGATGTGATCCCGTTATCAACGACATCCAATGTCCATGGTCAGGAAACCGTAACCATCTATTGATCAACGAGCTAGTCAACTAGAGGCTTACTAGGGACATGGTGTTGTCTATGTATCCACACATGTATCTGAGTTTCCTATCAATACAATTCTAGCATGGATAATAAACGATTATCATGAACAAGGAAATATAATAATAACCTATTTATTATTGCCTCTAGGGCATATTTCCAACACGACTAATCCCAAGGGTTTTAGAGAAGTCTCCCTTGCCGGCCAGGCGAGGCTGGCGGGATTAAAGCTGTGGTTAAATCGAGACCAAGACACCCCGGCAAGGTCTCCAAGGCCGCCAAGGTCAAGGCGAAGCCTCAAGACAAAGGCCCAGCAAGCTCCACGCCGGCAGGCCACAACCAGTTGCCACCACTCCACCTCATCAAGTCGCTAGTCACTAATCAGTGCGGTGTCGAGCCCTCAGGCAGGTGGGTAGATCCTGTCGGGCACGTGGCAGCGCGCTGGAGGAGTGAACCACCCGTCTTGATGGTGTGTCACGCTAATAGGAGGTATTTGGATAAGCGGCACGGCAAGCTTGCCAGGGCTACCTCCCCGCATGACACCTAGCGGTGCATTTAATGCGCTTTGTCTTAACTGACAGAGTTAGGTATGATAGCACTGTATCACTCTAATCACCCCTGTCATGACCTTTTTGCCACTATGGTGACCCCTTGAGCTATAAAAGGAGGACCATGGCAACATTAGAGGGGGTTCAAACCTTTGCAATCCTCGCGCATAGGTATTCGTGTAGTTTCTCTCTTCCACTGCTTGCTGGGGGAGAGCGCTCCGTGTACTAGCACTACTAGGGAAAACCTTATACACAGAGGTATAGCAGTGGTGCGGGTTAGAACAGAGCGCTACTGCTACTTACCCATAGCGCGTGTCAACAAAGCGCGCTACAGCTATGGTCGTAGCAGTAGCGCGTCTACAGGTAAGAGCGCTACTACTATAATTCCCACACTGTTGCCGGTAGGCTAGGAATAGTAGTAGCGATCCTGCGGAAAGCACGCTACCGCTAAGTGCCTTGTAGTAGCGCGTATTTTTATAGAGCGCTACTGCTAAAAAAAGAAAATGAAATGAAAAAGAATAGAAAAGTAAATGAAAATAAAAGAAGTAGAAAAAGGATAAATGAAAAAAAGAAAATGTAAAGAAAAACAAAAATAAAGGAGAAAGGCATAGCAGTAGCGCTTGTCCTCACAAAGCGATATAGTTACTCTAGCAGTAGCGCCTTTTATATGCACGCGCTATAGCTACGTTCCTAAGGTAAAAGCAAAAGAACAAGGAAAATAAATAACTACTTCCCATAGCAGTAGCGCGTTTTTGGTAGAAAGCACTATAGCTAACTTAGCTATAGCGCTTTTTGCGTACCAGCGGTACTGCTATTTTGACTTAACCCCACGCGGGCTTGAAATTTTGGTAAGTCCTTTCCCTCCTCTCCCTTATCCCACAACTCCTCTGTCGCCGCCGTCGATCGCCCTGCCCGATCGAGAACACCCTCGACGCCGGCCGTCACCCGAGGCCGCACTCGACCTCACCGCCGCCGCCCGAGGCCGCCCTCGACCTCACCGCCGCCGCGAGGCTGCCCTCGACCTCACCGTCGCCGCCCTCGACCTCACCGCCGCCGCCCTTGACCTCACCGTCGCCGCCCTCGACCTCACCGCCGCCGCCCGAGCCCGCCCAGGACCGCCGCCGCCCGAGCCCAAGCCCGCCCTCGCCGCCGACCGTAAGGCTCTCCCTCTCCTCTCTCTCTCTCTCTCTGCTAGGGCAATTCATATGTTGCTGTTGTGATGATGTTCATATGAACCCTAGGTGTTCATATGAACCCTAGATTTGTTTAGGGCAATACGCATTGTTTTAGCATTTAGGAAAAAGAGTAGCAAATTTTTTTAGGTAATTAGTTAGGGCAATTTTTTATGAAAATGCCTAAACAGTAATTCCATTTAGCTTTAATTTAACAGAGGTTACATAAATAATAGTAGCATTTAGCTTTAAATTAATAGAGGCTATAAACAAAAAACATTAGCATTCAGCTATAAAAAATTATTTGGACTATTTGAATTATTTGGACTATGGACCTGAATCTGGTCCAAATTTCATTCAAATGAAATTTGAATTATTTGGACTATGGACCTGAATATTTTTGAAGAAACTGAGTGTAGGTACTAAGGTCTTGTTGTGGAACTTTTGGTGAGGTCCGAAGGTTTAGAGAAAATGGAGTTCCTTTGCAATTTCTAATAAGGTCAAGTATTGTTGGAACATTTGCTCTAAAACAATTTGGATGAAAAGAAAATAATGTGTGTGAGAGAGAGAGGAATAGCTAGAACAAAATTTTGGTTCTGTCCTAGGCAGAGAAGTGTTTAGTGAGGTCATTTTGCAAAGGTTAAAGTAATTGTTGCTATATGAACGAAATACAAGATTGATGTTATATGATATATGTCATTGATGTTCATTTGCATATTCCATTATTGTTGATTATATGTTTTCATTGAAGTGGTTCGATTGTGCCCAAGTGGCCTTTTGTTGTTTGCAGAGAATGAAGCTGAGTGACCTATGTTTTGCTGGAATGTTGATTCATTTCCATTCCGGCAAATTTCAGGCGCTCGATTTGTCCACTTTGTAGCAAAGGTCATGCCGAAATTTTCCATAAATTTCGGCATGACTTGTGCTACAAACTAGGACATATCGAGTGCCCGGGATTTGCTGCAACGGCAATGAATCAACATTCCTGCAAAACATAGGACTTTTTATGTCATTATTCATTTTATTAGGTTTAGAATTAAGGGATTTTTACATCTGTACCCCTGGTTCCTTAGCCATACTCATCCATCCCCATGCTCTTAACGTTTGCTTACTTTTCCCCACTCTCTTGTCTGAAACCCTCAGAAATGGTCACAAACGGTGGATATCGTCGGGTCAGTGCTTTGACCGTTAACTCTGGCGAGTGGGGCCACGCTGGACTGTGTCGCCCGTTGGACTTGACAAGTGGGGCGGCCTTGGACGGTGGCACTGTTAGACCGTTGGCCCATGGTTTCGTCGGACTGTTGGGCCGTTGCATGAAACGCCAGCGCGCGCCGCCACGACAAAAGCCTGCAATGCATGCATACAGCTAGCCTGCCTGCATGGGCCGATGCGTGCCAACCGAGCCGCTTTCGTGCACGCCAGCCGCCACGGGCGTGGCGATGGTCGCTGCCTGCACGCGCCGATGCTTGTCTCCTCGATTTAGAACATCATTTGATCCTTTTTGATCCACTCGCATCTGCACCGTTTTGCTACGACAAATAAATTGAACAATGTTTTTGTATTATTTTTGGCTGCATGCACTAGCTAGCTGGCTACATATCTTAATTCTTTGTGGCTTCCTCGACGTGGTGGTGGCTTGTGTAGTTATGCATGCACTAGGTGCTTACAAACAAAGCGAGCTCTCTCAAAAAACAATCAATAATTCAAAAAAAGTACAAACTAGCAAGAACTTAATAATAGGATAGATAGAAAACTTACTAATAGAACTTAATAACATAACATAGATAGGGCCAACAAGCCCAGAGCACGATCATATAGTTCAATTAGAACTTAATAACATAACATAGATTCAAAAAAAAGTTAGAGGGTTCTAAACCCTAGCCGCCGCCTTCTCCACCTTGCTCCTCCGGGCGCCCTTCACTGCTCCTCTGTGGTGTTGTTGATGGGGTACGACAGAGCATGCATGCGCGATGCGGTGGGGAAGATGTTGTTGGGAATCGTAGCATAATTTTAAAATTTTCCTACGTTCACCAAGATGCATCTATGGAGTATACTAGCAACGAGGGGAAGGGAGTGCATCTACATACCCTTGTAGATCGCGAGCGGAAGCGTTCCAATGAACGTGGATGACGGAGTCGTACTCGCCGTGATCCAAATCACCGATGACCGAGTGCCGAACGGACGGCACCTCCGCGTTCAACACACGTACGGTGCAGCGACGTCTCCTCCTTCTTGATCCAGCAAGGGGGAAGGAGAGGTTGATGGAGATCCAGCAGCACGACGGCGTGGTGGTGGATGTAGCGGGTTTCTGGCAGGGCTCCGCCGAGCTTCTGCGAGACGGAGAGGTGTAACAGGGGAGGAGGGAGGCGCCCAAGGCTGTTGTCTTCTTGCCCTCCCTCCCCCCCTTTATATAGGCCCCTGGGGGGGTGCGCCAGCCCTGGAGATGGGATCTCCAAGGGGGGCGGCGGCCAAGTGGGGGGGAAGGGGTGCCTTGCCCCCCAAGGCAAGGGGGAACTCCCCCCTTTAGGGTTCCCAACCCTAGGCGCAGGGGGGAAGGCCCAAGGGGGGCGCCCCAGCCCACTAGGGGCTAGTTCCCTTCCACTTTCAGCCCACGGGGCCCTCCGGGACAGGTGGCCCCACCCGGTGGACCCCCGGGACCCTTCCGGTGGTCCCGGTACAATACCGGTAACCCCCGAAACTTTCCCGGTGGCCGAAACTGGACTTCATATATATAATTCTTTACCTCCGGACCATTCCGGAACCTCTCGTGACGTCCGGGATCTCATCCGGGACTCCGAACAACTTTCGGGTTTCCGCATACACATATCTCTACAACCCTAACGTCACCGAACCTTAAGTGTGTAGACCCTACGGGTTCGGGAGACATGCAGACATGACCGAGACGCCTCTCCGGTCAATAACCAACAGCGGGATCTGGATACCCATGTTGGCTCCCACATGTTCCACGATGATCTCATCGGATGAACCACGGTGTCGAGGATTCAATCAATCCCGTATGCAATTCCCTTTGTCAATCGGTATGTTACTTGCCCGAGATTCGATCGTCGGTATCCCAATACCTTGTTCAATCTCGTTACCGGCAAGTCTCTTTACTTGTACCGCAATGCATGATCCCGTGACCAACGCCTTAGTCACATTGAGCTCATTATGATGATGCATTACCGAGTGGGCCCAGAGATACCTCTCCGTCACACGGAGTGACAAATCCCAGTCTCGATCCGTGCCAACCCAACAGACACTTTCGGAGATACCCGTAGTGCACCTTTATAGTCACCCAGTTACGTTGTGACGTTTGGCACACCCAAAGCACTCCTACGGTATCCGGGAGTTGCACGATCTCATGGTCTAAGGAAAAGATACTTGACATTGGAAAAGCTCTAGCAAACGAAACTACACGATCTTTTATGCTATGCTTAGGATTGGGTCTTGTCCATCACATCATTCTCCTAATGATGTGATCCCGTTATCAATGACATCCAATGTCCATAGCCAGGAAACCATGACTATCTGTTGATCAACGAGCTAGTCAACTAGAGGCTTACTAGGGACACTTTGTGGTCTATATATTCACACATGTATCACGATTTCCGGACAATACAATTATAGCATGAATAATAGACAATTATCATGAACAAAGAAATATAATAATAACCATTTATTAATGCCTCTAGGGCATATTTCCAACAGATGTTGTTGTACTCCCTGAAGATGTTGTGTGTGGTGAAAGCGATGAACTCACAGCCACACCAAAACACGTAGCCGAGGAGGTAGAAGGCGTCGAAGGGGTTGGTGAAGTGGGCAAGGATAGCAACCACCACCCCGTTTTGGACGACCTCCTCGACGCAGAACATCCTTGGAGATCCAGGAGGGAGGTGGCGGTAGCCGCCGCAAGGAAGAACTCGGTGAAGGCCCTTGTGGTCCTCCACCTTGATATCACCCACACACGTAGTGTACGCTCAACGTAGATGCCGGCAGGGTAGAGCCTCTCCGGCACGGTGGGTGGAAAGCGGTAGGTTGGTCCGGTGTACTGCATGGCTGAGGGGTGTGAAGAAGAAGGAGTAGGGGTCGAAGAAGATGGGGTCGAAGAACAAGAAGGGAAAATGGCAGAGGATGGGAGATGGATGTGAGGGATGTGAGAGGAAGAAGAAGATGATGGGCGGCTTAAATAGCCGTAGTGCGACGTGTTATTTCGCCGTGGCAGTAATGGGTCAAATGTGAACTAGCTCGTTTTCACACCCACCGTGGCATCGGGAACTCAATCTCTGTAGGTGCAATCAAAACAAGGCTCAAGCAAAAAAAAACAGAGCCAATGTGACAGCCCAACCAGAGCTTGGTTTCATTTTGGGCCCAATAACTACGTTTTTTTCGCGGAGTCAATGATGGGCGAGCACAACCAATGGGAGGACATCTCGCAGATCGCCCCGATCCAACAATGCGGAGCCGTCCATCTGATCCAACGGCACGGAGCCTGCACGCAGCCAGCCCTTCTAGAAGACCACATCTGAGGGCTATCGCTTGGCGCTAGTGTATGATCAGACGGTTGATGTTCAGAGCTAGGGTTAGGAGAAACCCCGCGGGGTTTAGAGGGGTTTTGAGCTGGTCAATGGGGTCATCTAGGCTTTGACTGAGCATAACTAATTTAAAAAAATAAAAAAAAATATGAAACCTTCCCTAATCGAAAACCTTCCCTAATATAAATATAAGATCCTAACATAAGGTCTCAGCGTCTACTAGGACTTAGTCGACTGTGATTTAGCAAGACTGTATAAATAATGATACCTGGTATATCCAGCAATATACTGCTGCTAGTTGACAACAGAGATGTCACATCTTGTCACAACTACAAAATAGACATTTCTCTACATTACTAAATGAGATGTTTCCTCCTATTTGCACGTTTTATAGTTTAGTTTTAACTATCTCATAATTTTTATTACCATACAAACATCGGCCCGACGCATGTTGATCTAGGAGTTGATGAATATCATTAGCTGAGTGTCACCGGCGGGACACATGTTGCAAGGAGCAAATAGGGTTTGACGTTGCTGGAGTTTATGCGTAGGGTCTAATTAGTCGATGGAAGTACACGTTCTACTCTGATGAATGCGGTTATCAATCTAGTTGAAAGGCGGTCGATAGGTTCAAATTCAAAACACCTGTTTTGCGTCTATGAAAAAAAACAAAGGAAAAGAACTAAACCTAGCCTGTTAAAATTATGCTTGCGTTGATCGCCTCCTGATCCCTCATATGCGTGGACCCACACGTGTCTCCACATCATCCATCCCCCAAAGTACCGTGTGTGGTTTCATATCTTTCTTTCTTGTCTTTCTCCTCCCCTCCCCTTTCCCCTCCCCCGCACGACGACACCCACTGTTGCCAGACGCCGCCACGCCACTGCCACTCCAAGTGTTTCTTCGCGCGGTCAACAACCCCTTGAACCACCGATGGACAACCATTGTCCAACTGCTACAACCCTCGACCATCGTTGCCAAGTTGCACGCGGGGGATGCTGTGTAGTGTGACGAAGACGACGATTGGGTGTTGCATGATCTTCTCATGCATTATTTTTCATGATACCTAAAAAGTGAATGCACCTCTTCTCAAACTCTCAACACAAGAAGTTACGAAGTTGGATTCCCAATTTAAGGATTCTTGTGGTTTCGAGGAATCCAGCTACAAACCCTCACCTTTTCCCACATGACTCTTTGATCCTAAGCTTGGAAATGCTAATCTTACGAACGAGTGGGTGCCCTTCTCCGACCCTTACTGCCCAACTGAAGAGTAGACAGCTAATGGGTTCCACTTATTGAACATGGTCTATGGTCCGTTTGTGGGGATGGGTGCAAGACAACCACTACTAGTTCTTGGGCGGTGAGTACATCATTGGTGCACGACACCAGAGTAGTAGTTGTTGCAAATTATGACAACTGATGCTTTAAGGAGACACCGTCGGTGCTTCAAGGATTGTTGAGTGGGGTTGAAGAGGAAGCGACTTTGCACGACGGATGCGAAGGAATGGCACTACAGTTTGCAAGTTCAATTGCCTGCATCACAACAGGGGCGCCTGTGCAGTAAAAGACAACCACTACTACAACGAGCTCATCGTCGTAACCGCACTGCGCACGGTGGAGATGCCAGGGAGTCACGGGGCGAAGAGGCGAAGGAAACGATTGAGAGGCAAGATCCAAAAACAAGCGTGTCCCAGTCAGACGTCTGGGACCGATCCTTGCCAAAGGTCAGCCGGTTGATGCCTGTTTGAAAGCAAAGTGAAAAGGCCTTGCATCGCACAGAGGAAGTGCAAATACGTGTATGCCTTGCATTGAACACTTACACTGACGCTCTGCCAATTGAGATGCTTAATTATGGATTGATTTATTTGATTACCTAGATGAAAGGTTGCTAATACAATTCAGAACTTTAGACCTATTTGACTTCTCAATGCAAGCATTATTTTTAAACAAAAATACTAATTAGTATAATTGCTAGTGTGGTTGGAACAGTGATTTTCCCTACACATACAACTTTGCTAGAAAATAGGAACATTATGGAAGAAGTTTTAGTGTTGCATGAAACCTTGAACTCTATTCATCATGGTAAGCCATATGCTATGCTTTTTAAAGTAGATTTTGAAAAGGTCTGTGATAAAATAAAATGGCGTGTTGTATATCAAATGTTGCAATTGAAAAGGTTTCCTACTAAGTGGTATGACTCGATGGTGAGCATTATGAGAGGGGAAAAGTGAATGCTAGGGTAAATGATAGCTTTGAGCCTTACTTCCCTGCTTCTAAAGTGTTAATGCAAGGGGATCCCACGTTTCCCTTGTTGTTTGAGTTATCTGCCGATGCTCTGCCAATTATAATGAACAATGTTAACAAGGAATGTTTAATCAAATAGTGTGATGTTGGATGTTATTGAAAGGGAAGCAGGGGTTAATCTCCTTCAATATGTGGATGATGTGACTTTGTTGTTAGACGGTGATTTAGAAAACAGAAAAGTTTGAAGTTTATACTTTATGTGTTTGAACAAATGTTGGGGTTGAAAATTAATTTTCACAAGAGCGAGGTGTTTTGTTTCGAGGATGCTAAGGAAAGGGGTAAGCTTTTATAGTGATATTTTCGCTTGTAAAGTTGGAGAGATGCCTATTACATACATGGGCATGCCTGTG
Organism: Triticum aestivum; assembly: GCF_018294505.1. NCBI lineage: Eukaryota > Viridiplantae > Streptophyta > Magnoliopsida > Poales > Poaceae > Triticum > Triticum aestivum. The sequence goes on from NC_057802.1 coordinate 577,986,939, forward strand.
AATGAGATGAGATTGAGAAATGGGGATTGGAAGAAGGTGGAGAACAAGTTTGAAAATAGATTGGGTTATTGTTTATGGGAGGCTGCCATCATATTGGGGCATGCTTATTTTAATCAACTCCTGCTCAAGTAGTTTACCTCTTTATATTATGTTTTTATGAGCTCCCTATCAGAGTTGAGAAAAGATTTAATTGCTTTAGAGCAAGGATGTTTCGGCAGGATGAAGAAGGGGTGAGCAAATATCAACCAGTAACTTTGGGATAAAATATATAAACTTAAAGAACAAGAACATTGAGGGGGGGGGGGGGGGGGGGGCTTTGATGGTTGTGAACCGGCCAGATTTGGGCACGTGGCTGTGGAAAATGGAACATGCCCAAACTTAAAGAACTAGTGAACGGATTTGGCAAAGCTTGCTTCTTGCTAGATATTTGAGGTACGAGTGTGTGACTGGAGTAAAGCATAGAACATGAGATTTTTAGTTTTGGTCTGGCTTGCTCGCTTGCTCAAAATTAGGGATAAATATTATGCCAATTGCATTAGAATTACTGGCAATGGGCGTATGACTAGGTTTTGACGTGATGTATGGATAGAGACAAAACCTTTAAATGATCGAGAAAGCTATTTTCCAGTCGGCAGTAAATTAGCGACAGATCCGAACGCTTTTATCTCCGTACGTACTAAATCGTGTCGCTCTCGTCGGTCGTTTCTTTTTTGCGCAAAAAAGAAGCAGCGACAGGAATTGAACTCGGAACCTGCTCTCGTTCGGAGTCAAGTGCTCAACCCTCGGTGACCAGCTGGACCGGCCTTGCTGAGTGTTGTGAGAAAGGCTGGGCCGTTTATATTCGTCAAGGCCAGTAGGCCACTACTCTGGTTCAGTCGTCAAGGTCTTTTTTCCCCTTCTGTTAGAAGCTTGTAACACTCGAAAATTTTCTCAAGAAAAAAATGGCAACACTCGATTTTTTTCTCAGCAAGGAAATGGTGACCCTCAAATTCAAGTTCTTGCGGGAGGGAGAAAAACACTATTCCCATGTTGAGATTCAAAGTATGGTCTCAGGCTCGACATGGTGTAATTGTTGTAAAGCAAATGTATACCAAGCTATTTAACCCATTTTTACCACCGGAAAAGCTCGGCAAGGTGTAATTGTTGTAAAGCAAATGTATACCAAGCTATTTGACCCTTTTTTTTTACCACCGGAAAAGCTACTTTCCGAACCACCGATTTTTTACAATAGATCCGAACGGTTCCTCTCTAGTTCGATTATCATGGCCCCGAGAGAAGATGCCATACGGTTTGCGCTCTGCCGCCCCGCCCAACGGCAGCACTTGGACTCCTTCCGTTGGGAATCTATTGCATCTGCACAAATGGTGCATGGATCCGTCGGTAGGGGTGCCATCGCTGCCTCACCGGAGGCGGTGCGGTCTGTCTGGTGTCCAAACGCGTTGGCGGATGCGCGGCCCTTCCGTTGGCGCACCGAGCTGGAGGACGCACCATGGGCGTGCCCGCTGTGCAAGGCAGTGAGCGTGGAAGGCAGCGATAGCCCTCGCGGCGATGGACGTTGGCGAGACGGAGTCGCATTCTCTAGCCCCTTGTATGGTGCTCGAGTGCGGGCTTTGCAACCGCGTCGTCATGACGTCGGCTCCTCCTAGAACGGATCCATCATCAATCTCACGTCCAACGGCACCGTCCCGGTTGTGGGCTCGAACGAGGAAGAGTAGGGCATGGGAGACGGCGGCACCTCGAGTCCTGTGAGCTGGTTCGTATGAAGAGCATGGTAATTTACGCATCTTACACCTGATAACTTACGTACAAACACTATGGTAACTTTAACAGTGGGGGGGGGGGGGTTGTTGTAATACACCTTTGATAACTTCTGTGTGAATAGCATGGTCATTTACGCACTGTAGACCTGCTAACTTATGTGCAACACGTTGATAACTTTTGACACCGGGAAAATAAAGTTGAAGAAACATGTCCCCGGTAATTTTTGTGTGAATTACATGGTAATTACGCACCGCGGACCTGATAACTTATGTACAAACATAGTGATAACTTTGACCCGGGAGAAAAAGTTGTTGAAGACATCCCCGACAACTTTGGCGTAAATAGCATGAGAACTTACACACCACAAACCTGATAACTCATGCGCAAACACCGTGATGACTTTGAACCGAGGGGGGGTGTTTAAAAACATCCCCCAATAACTACCGTGTAAATAGCATGATACTGTACGCAAGTATACGCGATAACTTACAAATAGTTACCACAGTAACAATGATCCGGGGGTGGTTGGAGGGGATGAAGTTGTTTGAAAACATACCACCCGATAACTTCCATATAAATATCACGATAATATACACATTATAGACTTGATAACTCATGTACAAACAGTGTGTTAACTTTGACCCCCGGGACGGAAGTTGTTTGAAAATATACCCTCGATAATTTAGGCATAAATAGCATGGTAATATACGGACTACAGGCATGTTAACTCACGCACAAACACCACGGTAACTTTGTCATAGAAAAAATTATTGTTGAAAATGTACCACGGTAACTCATTTGTAAATAGCATGATAATAGACACACATCAGACCTGATAACTTACTTAGCCCAGGCCTGGTAACTATTTGCAGAAAAAAAAGTTGGCAGAACATATCAACATGAGATCTAGTTTCGAAGGTCTTCTAGAGATGAATTTTTTATTTGAAAACAACTTTTCGATCGGACCAACAATTTTGAGCTATAAAACATTTTGAAGTTTCAACCAGGGGGAGAACTAGGATGACATTAGTTTTTTCTATCTAATGCATGCATGCATGTGTGCTTGTGAAGAGAAGGTTGGAGGAACTTTTTTATGCCTCGATAATTTCTATGTAAACAATATGATAACTTATGCGCCACATGAATGGTAACTTGTGTAGAATACGTGGTAACTTTTTACGAAAAAGAAAGTCGTCGAAACATATCAACATGAGATCTAGTTTTGAAGATCTCATCGCTACGAAGCTTTTATGTGAAAACAGTTTTTCAATCGGGGCGACGGTTTGAGCTACAAAATATTTTGAATTTTCTCATTTGAAAGAATCTTTAGTGACATCATCAATTCTGTCTTTTACTGCCTGCATGCAATTAGTTACTCTAATCAAGAGGGAATGTTAGCACATGCATGAGAAAGTGAAATATTGTGGAGGCATCGCACATGCACTCGTACGGATCTGTTCTACTATATTTCAGAACGATCGGAAGATAGCGTGCGGATCTGTTGCAGAATTCCTGCCGGCAGGAAGTTAGCACAGTCCATAAATAAATGATAATGTAGACACCATAGACCTGATAATTTAGGTACAAACATCGTGATAACTTTGACCCTGATTTTTTTTGTGGAAAACATAACCGGGTAAATTTTGTGCAAATATCAGTGCATTATACGCACCGTAGACCTGACAACTTAGGTACAAACACCGCGGTAACTTTTACCTGGGAAAAAAAGTTGGTGAAGACACGCCTGTGATATCTTCTATATAAATAGCATGACAATATACACATCATAGACCTGTAACTTAGGTACAACATCGTGATAACTTTGAACTAGGGGGGAAATGTTGTTGAAAACATACCCACGGTAATTTTTGTGCAAATATTAGTTCATTATACGTACGATAGACCTAATAATTTAGATACAGACATCGCGATAACTTTTTACCTGAAGAAAAAGTTGTTGAAGACACACCCACGATAATTTCTATGTTAATAGCATGGTAATATACACATCACAAATCTGATAATTGATACATGAACACCGTGATAACTTTTTGATTAGGACAAAAAGTTGTTGAAAACAAAACACTGTAATTTATTTGTGAATATCATGGTAATATACGCATCGCAGGGGTGATAATTTACACACAAAGACAACGGTAAATTGGAACTGGGGCAAAAAATTGTTGAAAATATACCCTCGATAAATTATGTGAAAATAACATGGTAATGTACACAACATAGACGTGGTTTCTTACTTAGCCCTGGTGTGATAACTTTTGATCCCAAAAAAGATGTTGAAACACATCAACATAGGATCTAGTTTAGAAGGTCTCGCCACGATGGAATTTTTAAAAATATTTTTCAATCGGACCATCGGTTTGAGCTACAAATCATTTTAAATTTTCGAATAGAGAAAATCAAGGACGATATCAAATTTTTATCAGGTCTACGGTGCGTATATTACCATCCTATTTACACACAAATTATCAAGGAATGTTTTCATAAACTTTATTTCTCCGGGTCGAAAGTTACCTGGTCTTTGTCCATGAGTTATCAGGGTCGTGGCGTATAAATTACCATGCTTTTTATGAAAAAGTTATCGGGGTGTGTTATAACAACTTTTTTTTCTCTAGGTCAAAAGTTACCGTGATGTTTGTGTGTGAGTTATCAAGTTCAGAGGTTATAAATTACCATGCTCTTTACGGATAAAGTTATGGAAGTGTGTTACAACAATTTTTTTTTCTGAGGTCAAATTTTTACCTCGGTGTTTGTGCTCGAGTTATCAGGTCTGTGTTGCACATAATTACCAGGTCTGGTGCAAAAATTATCATGTTATTACGCATAAGTTCCCAAGGTATGTCAACAACGTTTTTTAGGTTAAAGTTACCACAATGTACTTTAGAAAAAAAGTTACCACTATATTGTATATACTAACAAAGCAGCTGACTATCTAGAAAAATAAAACAAAAGACAGTACAAAAGGGAAGAAAAAAAGGGTAAAAAAGAAAAGAAAGAAAATGGTTTATCTTTCTCATGGTCGCGTCATCGTGGAGGTATAAATATTATCCAACCTAATTATAGCCAGAATTTAAGCTAGTTCAGTTGGTTGTGAACAGCTATGGTGAACCATAGGTAGTGGGTTTGACTCCCACTTCGTACATGTTTTTTTACCACGAGCGAATCGAAGGAGACTGACACGATCGTGCGGATCTAACGACCAGTCGACTGGTCGTTAGCACAGTCCTTAAATGATACCTATCTTTCTTTTGTTCAATATTTGCTTTGACAAGAGATTTTGGTGATGACATGCATTTTCCACATATGTTTCTGTGTAGAATCAAGATCCTCTTAAAATTAAGACTTTTGCTTGGCTGGTGGTACATAGAAGTATCCCGACAAAAGAATGTTTAGTTAAAAGAAGATGAATTGGGAATGCACTGTGCCAATACTGTGTCCCATTGGGATGCTTCATCTGGAGTGTTTTGAAATGTGCTTTGGAACACACGGGATGAGGCGTGTTTTAGACAGAGAAACTTCTGTTGCAATGCAAATGATTGGGTATTGGATTTATTAGTGGTCGCTTTTGCGGAGAAAATTGGCAATTAAAAAAGTGTTGCAGTGGGGAGTAAAGCTTTTTAGACACGGTGCCGCGCAAGGAGCACACCCCTGGTTCTTTTTCATTGAAAACGAAACCACGACAAAACTCCTTCCCTAGCAACTCGAAGGCGGCTGGGTTGCTCGTGTCTTATCGACGCCACCGCAGGTCTACCCGTCTACTGCCGTCTTAGGTCATGGAGACGTGGTGAATCTCGGTCCTTGCTGGTGGGAGGGCTCCAACTATGTTTTTAGGTGTCTTTTTGTGCCTGTTTAGGTTTGTGTCTTGCTCAGAAAGATGGGGCGGTGGCGGCTCCCTGAAGATGGAATAAGGTTCTCCCCTCCTAGCCCATGTTCCGATGATGCCTCTAGCATCGCCGGCAGGCATGTCAAGGTGTGTCTCCGGTGGATCTGTCTTTGTTGGATTTGCTCGGATCTGGTTGTCGTTTGGTTTGATCCTTCCGATCTACGCTACTCTTCATGGTGATTGTTGTTGTTCTGGTGTGCTGGTCCTATAGGGCCTTGGCATGAAGACTTCCCCCCTTTTTGAGAAAATTACCGATCTATTTATCTTCAATCATGGCCGTACAACGAACACGAGAAATAATAAAAAATAATATCCAGATTCGTAGACCACATAGCAACGACTAAAGCACTGAAGCGAGCCGAAGGCGTGCCGCTGTCATCGCCCCTCCCTCGCCGGAGCCGGGCAAAACTTGTTTTAGATGCAGTCGGGAAGCCATCGTGCTAAGGCCCCATAGGACCAGCGCATCAAAACAACAACTGGCGCCGATGAAGAGTAGCATAGATTGGAAGGATCCAACATAAAGATACACAAACGAAGAACGACAACCAGATCCGAGCAAATCCAACAAAGACAGCGCCGCAGACACACCTTCACACGCCCGCCGGCGATGCTAGACGCACCACCGGAACATGGGCTAGGAGGGAAGAACCTTATTCCATCTTCAGGGAGCCGCCACCGCCCCGTCTTTCTGAGCAGGATACAAATCGTAACAAAAATCGAAGAAACGTCTAAAAATGAAGCCCTCCCACCGGCAAAGGCAGGGATCCACTGCGCACCCATGGCTCTAAGGCCATAGGAGACGAGGCGGACCGGCAGCGGCGTAGGTAGGAGGCAGAGGAACCCTAATAGTATTATTTTGGAGAGGAGGCAGGTGTGTGGAGGCTGCATAGCACGACGACTTTCCGAGTATCTACTACAACAAGGTTTGCCTGACTCCGGTAAGGAAGGGCGATAACGGCGGATCGGAAGTTTTCTTGAAAGAAAAAATGGAAAAAAAAAAGCAAACCACGACCGGCATTCAAGCACATCATATCCAACACCAACCTAATGGAAATAAAACTTGAGCTACATGCTCCCAAACTGCAGGCTGTTTGCCTCGCCTGAATGTATGGGCACAGCCGTGTGAGGTTTCTTTTGCGAGTGCTGCGGTTCTTAGCTTTTTTTGGCATGCCCTGATGTTGGTTGTAACTTGTAAGCCTGGCCAGTGGCTGTTATACCTAATCTGCGTTGCTTGACGCGTACGTAGTTACCTGGAGTTGATTCGTGCTACCGACGCGCTCCTCTCGGACTCGACCACAACGACCGAGCTGGAAAAAGGAAAGTCATGGAAACCGTTAGCAGATACGTACTACTACTACAGACCGAACACATCCCGTGCCGGTTTCCTTTCCAGATTACACAAGTCGTCGCGCCCAGCTGAGCTGGCCAACTAAACCGCTTCCCGTATAACCCTCTGCATGCAGCCGTGATCGAACTCCCAGTTACGTGCCAACCTACGGCGGCGGAACTAGACCATGGACGACGCCGGCGAGATCCACCGCGGGTTCGGGGGCCTGCGGCGGGGCGGGAGCTCGAACGCGTTCTCGCGGTCGTCGCACCGCGCGGACGAGCATGACGACGAGGAGGCGCTGCGGTGGGCGGCGCTGGAGCGGCTGCCCACCCGCGACCGCGCGCGGACGGCGGTGCTCGACCACTTCCCCGGGCGGGACGACGGCGTCAGGGCGGTCGACGTCGGCAGGCTCGCCCCCGGCGAGCGGGCCGCGCTGCTCCGGCGCGTCGCCAGCGTCGCCGACGACCACGGCCGGTTCCTCGCCCGGTTCAAGGAGCGCGTCGACCGGGTCGGGATCGAGCTGCCCACCATCGAGGTCAGGTACGAGAACCTCTGCGTGGAGGCCGAGGCGTACGTCGGGAGCCGGGGCCTGCCCACCATCCTGCATACCTACGCCAATGTGCTCGAGGTACGTATATACTGAAAATTCTACTATAAGCTTTGTTCTCCGTGTTTTCCTCGTAAAACCCTAAACCCCAAACATCAACATAGGGGCACCGATCTGATAAAATAATTGACCTGAGAAATAATGGTCTGTGCCAAATCCGGCCACGCCTACTTTTTTTGATAAAAAAAACAATATATTAATATCTTTTCTAACAAAAAATATTAATATCAAGATGATACAACTACAAGTAACACCCAACGACCACTGGAACAACACAATGTCAGGAGCTAGTCGATAGACGTCGATCGAGGATGCTCACATGACCTTAGATTTTCGTTTCTCTATTATGTGGTATGCGCACCGATTGACATGGCGTAATCGACTTCAAACAGGGAATGGCAAATTCTCTGCACATTACACCAAATAGGAAGCAGAAAATATCAGTCCTTCACAATGTCAGCGGTACCATCAAGCCTCACAGGTAAATTAAATTCTCAGCATATTACTACGAGTTTGCAAATCATCTTCATTGGATGTATTATTTACCTTTACCTCATCCCTGCTCTTGCTAGGATGACCTTGCTTTTGGGTCCTCCTGGTGCCGGAAAAACCACGCTACTCCTGGCGTTGGCGGGGACGCTCCCTTCAAGCCTTGAGGTAATTAATCCGTTTTTTGCTCTTCTTCTTCTCATTACCAATAAGAATATGTTGATCGTTTCACTCTTAGTATATCATGATTACTGCACCTGGCAAGTATATACTGATATTAAGAAACCCAACAGATGTCAGGCAAAATAACATACAATGGGCATACGATGGACGAGTTTGTGCCCAGGAGGTCGGCGGCTTATGTGAGCCAAAACGATCTGCATATCGGTGAACTGACGGTTCGTGAGACGGTCAATTTCTCTGCAAAATGTCAAGGAAGTGGTCACCGATTCGGTAAGAACTAGAAAAACAAGTAGTACTTGAAAACCCATAGCAGTATGCGCGAGTAACTTACATTTTCTGCAAAATGACTAGATCTGCTGATGGAGCTATCGAGGAGAGAAAAGGAAGCAAATATCAAACCAGATCCAGAAATAGATGTCTACTTGAAGGTTCGGTGCAGTTCTTCTCATTTCATTAAGCCTTGAGCTAAGCTCTAGTTATTTTGACCATCTGGGGATGTTTCAAAAAGTTTGACACAACGTCTAATCTCTCATTTTGTTTATAGGCTGCTGCAACAGGAGAACAGAAAGCTGAGGTGGTCACGAATCACATACTAAAGGTGCGTGCAAACTAGCAACAGATATGCAAACTCTCCACCCAAGTTCGAAGGGACTGACTTATAGAATATGAAAATGTGTTTATGTTACTGATTCTTTATTTTTCCTTTTCAAATACTAAAGATCTTGGGATTGGATATGTGTGCCGACACAATCGTAGGAAATAACATGTTGAGAGGAATATCAGGAGGGCAAAAAAAGAGAGTAACCACAGGTAATTCATCGACATCAAGGGAGTAAGTAAAGTACCATGTGTCCTGTACGATCTATGTATCTAACCCACCCATCCCATCCCATCTGCAGCTGAGATGCTCGTCACACCAGGACGAGCCCTTTTCATGGACGAGATATCAACTGGACTTGACAGTTCGACTACCTTCCAGATTGTGAACTCCATCCGGCAAACCATTCACATTCTTGGAGGAACAGCAGTTATTTCCTTGCTGCAACCAGCACCTGAGACATATGAATTGTTTGACGATATAATTCTCCTCTCAGACGGTCAGGTTGTCTACAATGGCCCCCGTGAACATGTGCTCGGGTTTTTTGAATCAGTGGGTTTCAAATGTCCCGAGAGAAAAGGCGTAGCTGACTTCTTGCAGGAGGTGAATTTCATTTTTTGTTCTATCAAGCTTTCTGTAATTATGCATTTGCTACTGTAAAACCCTGAAATATTCAAATACCTTTCGAAATACAAAACTAGAGATATCTGGCAATGTTTTGATGCAAAGTTTGTTGATGAGTGCAACAGGCAGATCATCAACATATTTTAGTATTTTGTACATGATTTGCTCGGAGAAATAGAAAAAACATATTTGTACAAACCTCTGTCCCAAAGTCAGATTTTCTAATGCTAGGATCACAATTGTCTACAGTGCTGAAGTGGACTGACTATAATTGAAATGTGGTATGCAGGTTACATCAAGGAAAGATCAGAGACAGTACTGGATACACAGTGACGAGACATACCGATATGTTGCTGTGAAGAACTTTGCAGAGGCATTTCAATCTTTCCATGTTGGTCAGGCTATAAGAAGTGAGTTGTCTGTCCCATTTGACAAGAGCAGGAGCCATCCTGCTGCCCTGAAAACATCAAAATATGGTGCCAGCATGAAAGAACTGCTTAAAGCTAACATCAACAGAGAGATGTTGCTCATGAGAAGAAACTCCTTTGTGTATATATTCAAGGCAACTCAGGTGATTCCATAAAACTAAATTTTATTTTCAGTATGATTATAATCTGCAGAAGTTCGAGTTAAAAGTATCTTATCATGCTATATCTCTTTATTGTTCAGTTGACGCTTATGGCAATCATTACAATGACGGTCTTTCTTCGGACAAATATGCATCATGACTCGATAACAAACGGAGGGATATACATGGGTGCACTGTTCTTCGGGATCGTGATGATCATGTTCAATGGGTTGGCAGAAGTGGGCCTAACTGTTGCAAAGCTCCCTGTTTTCTTCAAACAAAGGGATCTCCTTTTCTTTCCAGCATGGACGTATTCCTTGCCATCATGGATCATTAAAACACCCCTCTCCTTGCTGAATGCATCAATATGGGTCTTCATAACATACTACGTCATCGGATTTGATCCCAATGTAGAGAGGTAAGGAAACTAATACTACTCCATACTTTTTTTTATGAATATATTGCAGAAGCTAACAGAAGTAATGAATTACTGCAGACTTTTTAGACAGTTCCTGCTCCTCTTAGTAATGAGTGAGACGGCATCTGGCCTCTTCCGCTTCATTGCTGGTCTTGCAAGGAATCAGATTGTTGCGAACACCATTGGTTCATTCTTCTTACTAATCTGTATGCTTACAGGCGGATTCGTCCTGTCAAGAGGTATGAAATAATACCAGCCTAAACACCATGGTTGAGATAGCGAGCTAAGAATGCTTCGAGCAAATTGCCTAAGTGCAGTTGCTATCGGCACATTAAATGTGATGCTTTATATGAGAATTGCAAATTAAACTGTTGCTCTATATTTTTTTAACAGAGAATGTGAAGAAATGGTGGATATGGGGGTATTGGATATCACCACTGATGTATGCGCAAAATGCCATATCAGTAAATGAATTCCTAGGTGACAGCTGGAATAAGGTAAGGAGTTCATAAATTATTCAGAAAGGGTAAATAATCATCTAACTGAAAATGGTAGACTAAATCATATTGATACTGCTATATTACAGACAATCCCTGGTTTCAAAGAACCACTTGGAAGACTAGTTCTGGAATCTCGTGGAATGTTTACTGAGGCAAAATGGTATTGGATTGGTGTTGGTGCATTGCTCGGATATGTGCTGCTATTCAATGCCCTCTACACCATCTGCCTCACATTTCTCAAACGTGAGTTACAATAACTTGTATTTACGTACCAATAGAAAGGGTCCTTACAATTGGAGGTCTATTTTTAATCTTATACATTTTGCTCTGCAGCATTTGACAGCAATCAGCAAACAATATCTGAAGAAACGATGAAGATAAAACAAGCTAATTTAACTGGTGAAATTCTGGAAGAAACATTAGGAGGGAATAACAATACAGCAACACTCGGTAAAGTACTTGTTTTTACATTCATCAATCAAAATATGATATGCAATATAATGGATTTAAAAATAATCCCTTGAATATGTCCATTAGATACTGCAGATGAGAGCAACGGTGAATCAACTGCAAACAACACAACAGTGAATTCTTGTCCAAGCAAGAAAGGAATGATCCTCCCTTTTACACCTCTCTCCCTCACATTTGAAGATATAAGATACAGTGTAGACATGCCAGAGGTATTCATTTTTAATGGAAATATTAAAATTACAAAATTTGCTACATATTCATGCTCACTGTGCAAATTCACCTATGTGTGTACCATTATATATAATGGCTTATCCGATAAAAATGCAGGAAGTCAAAGCACAAGGTGTGAAAGAGGACAGATTGGAACTGTTGAAGGGTATCAGCGGTTCATTTAGGCCAGGTGTGCTTACAGCTCTCATGGGTGTCAGTGGTGCCGGTAAGACCACACTGATGGATGTGCTGGCTGGGAGGAAGACCAGTGGATACGTAGAGGGCAACATTACAATATCTGGCTACCCAAAGAAGCAAGAAACTTTTGCTCGTGTGTCAGGATACTGCGAGCAGAATGATATCCATTCACCAAATGTGACCGTCTACGAGTCCCTTGCATTCTCTGCATGGCTACGATTACCGGCTGATGTTGATTCCTCAACAAGAAAGGTTTGCAAAGAACGAAGACTCTACTATAATTTGAATAGTAATACATCACATAATAAGCATATACTCCCTCCGTTTCTAAATATAAGTCTTTTTAGAGATTTCAGTAAGGACTACATACAGATATATATAGACATATTTTAGAGTGTAGATTCACTCATTTTGCTCCGTATGTAGTCCGCATTAGAATCTCTAAAAAGACTTGCATTTAGGAACGGAGAGATATCATAGAAGAACATGATGAGATTATTTAGTCAGTCTTTTCTCCTTTTTATACAGTTTATTATTTAATTGTGTGCTGTACTAACTAATTCATCGCACCAAACCTGGTACACAGATGTTCATCGACGAGGTCATGGAGCTTGTGGAGCTTTCCCCCTTAAAGGATTCATTGGTTGGACTACCTGGTGTGACTGGATTATCAACTGAGCAAAGGAAAAGACTAACAATTGCAGTGGAGCTGGTAGCTAACCCTTCTATCATTTTCATGGATGAACCAACATCTGGACTTGATGCAAGAGCTGCAGCCATTGTCATGAGGACAATAAGGAATACAGTGGATACAGGAAGGACAGTAGTTTGCACAATTCACCAACCAAGCATCGACATATTTGAATCTTTTGATGAGGTACTAAAACCTTTTATTATAGTACATGTATTTTGAGAAGAAAAGGAACAACAACACATTGGCAGTTAACTATGTCCGCAGACACTTTTAACAACTAATGGTCATACGTGTCTATGCAGCTCTTCCTGATGAAACGAGGAGGTGAAGAGATTTATGTAGGTCCACTGGGACGCCATTCATGTGAATTGATCAGATATTTTGAGGTGAGTTAAGAGAGAGAGAAAAGTATTGTATGTTTCCATATGCAGTTTTGCATTGAATAAGCTTGTCATTTAACTGCTTCACTTTGATTCTACCAAGGCTATTGAAGGTGTGAGCAAGATAAAAGACAGCTATAATCCTTCAACATGGATGCTGGAAGTGACTAGTGCAGTACAAGAACAGATAACTGGGATCAACTTCAGCCAAGTATACAAGAATTCTGAACTATATGAGTAGGTTCTTGGTGGCATTATTGTCCATACTTTAAAATCTAATCAAATACTCAAAAATTGTGGACATTTCTAGTTTCAATTTTAAACCTTATCTTAATATTTTTCAATTTTGGTTGTGTTTCAGGATGAACAAAAAAATAATAAAGGAGCTAAGCACACCCCCCAAAGGTTCAAATGACCTATCCTTTCCAACACAGTACTCGCAGAACTTTCTCACACAATGTTTCGCTTGCCTGTGGAAGCAAAGTCAGTCATATTGGAGAAATCCCCCATATACTGCTGTCAAATACTTCTACACCGTAGTAATGGCACTCTTGTTTGGAACAATGTTCTGGGGCATTGGCAGCAAAAGGTAATAATATATACAAAAGAATAAACGGGACTCCAGTCCCCATGTATTGAAATTAACCGGGGCTATTTCACTCTTGCAGGCAGAGTCAACAGGACTTGTTCAATGCCATGGGTTCCATGTACGCCTCAGTTTTGTACATGGGGGTACAGAATTCCGCGACAGTTCAGCCAGTTGTGGCTGTTGAGCGCACTGTCTTTTATAGGGAAAGAGCGGCTCACATGTACTCGCCTTTGCCATATGCTTTGGGGCAGGTACAGTTTACTTGGCGTAAACTTTATTATTTGGTAACTTTATTAATTTATAAATGCTAACAAGATAAGACTAGAAATCAGATGCAAGCATGACCAAACGTGGATCATACTGAATTCATACAGAAAATAAGGTTAAACTAATTTTCTCATTAAGTGGAGAGAAACAAAAGAACAATAAGTCCCCCTAACATGTGTTCCCATTTGCAGGTCGCAATTGAACTTCCATACATCTTTGTTCAGTCTTTAATATATGGCGTGATAGTGTATGCCATGATTGGGTTCGAATGGACAGCTGTGAAGCTGTTCTGGTACCTGTTCTTCATGTTCTTCACCCTATCATACTACACATTTTACGGGATGATGACGGTGGGCCTGACTCCAAACTACAACATCGCTTCCGTTGTTTCCTCGGCATTCTACACCATGTGGAACCTCTTCTCGGGATTTATAATACCAAGAACAGTAAGTATACTAGTATCTGTTATCAACAGTGAACGGACTTTGCTCCTTGTTTTCCCTAACATACATTCTAATTGGCTGCTTTAACTCTTTCTACAGAGAATCCCAATATGGTGGAGGTGGTATTACTGGCTCTGCCCTGTTTCGTGGACACTCTATGGTCTGGTAGCTTCACAGTTTGGGGACGTAACCGAGAAGTTGGACAATGGCATGCTCGTGTCCGAGTTTGTCGGGAGCTACTTTGGTTACCATCACGACTTCCTGTGGGCGGTCGGTCTGGTGGTCGCCTCGTTTGCAGTTCTCTTTGCTTTCCTCTTCGGACTCTCTATCAAGCTATTCAACTGGCAGAAGAGATGAGTAACCAACTAACCAAAGAAGACACATCTGAGTTCGATAAGAGGTCATTGTAGTTGTATAGTACTACTGATATGAAAATTAATACTAGCGGATAGATCTGAGGATGTGGAGATTCAATTGTACAGCCGAGCCTATACAATTCCTAGAAACGCAGCAGCAAGTTCAGTTTCAACTATTTGGTCAAGAAGCTAGGAATATATTCACAACAGTGTTAACACAATAGTATTATCAAATCTCAACTAGCAGTAGCTGCTTTCTTAAGATGTAAGAATGTTAATCCTTGGAATGGAAATAAAATGGGAGAATTTGATTTGCAGCACTAACCAAATAAACATCGAACACCTTCTACTTGTTCTTGACAAGCAGCCGCCCAATCCCAAGCATCTCCTCACCGCTGCCCTCCTCGAGCCGCCAGCATAGGCAGCCGCCGGCGACCCGACCTCTCTCCCTCCCTCCCCCGATTCGGAGTTAATGCCGAGGTACTCCACCATCCTGGCCTGGGTCGATCCCCCACCCTCCGCCGAAACGGCGGTTCGGGATAGATGCGGAGCCGGGCGGGGAAACCCGCGGCGGCGTCGCCGCGGCCCCTCGGGAGGTGGTGGAGATGCTGGGGGGCAGCGACCGCCCGTACGGCGCGGGCCGGGACGAGTCGACCTCGCCGCCATGGTCGCCGTCGTCCACTCCTTCCCACTCCTGCTTCTCGGTGGGACATGTCAGGATGTCTGAAGGCTTGGCAAGTTGGCATCTCTGAACTGAAGAATAGAATGGGCAGCGCAATCGGCTCCTTCAGAAGTTCAGAAAAACGTTGGGTACAATTTTTTTTAACAGAGTACAGACGCAAGCACTCATATACATGCGCATACACTTACCCCTGTGAACATATACAGCACACCCTATCCTTATGAGCACCTCTGAGAGGCTGAGCCGGCATATCATCTTGAGATTTACGAGGTCCTCGTAGGCGACGACATCCAGAAATAATGCGAGCATCGGGACTTGAACCATGGTGGGTTGAGCATACCAGTACCACTGTCCTTCTAACCATCCAACCACGGTTTGATTCACACGTTGGGATGCAAATTGAGATACAAATAGTAAGTCTAAATTCTACAGGAAGAGAAGATGATGAGGATAAGATTGTATTTTTAGAGGGTGATGAAGATTGTGGACGTCGGTCTTAAAGCATCTCCAATAACTTCTGTAAAAAAAATCTTGTAAAAGTCGTTTTACGAGATGTCATATAATTTAGGAGAAGTTATTTTATGATTACTGCTACCTTTTGAGCATTGCGTTGGTTTTCACTTAAAAAGGAAAGGGTGATGCAGTAAAGTAGCGTAAGTATTTCCCTGAGTTTTTGAGAACCAAGGTATCAATCCAGTAGGAGGTCACGCTCAAGTCCCTCGCACCTACACAAACAAATAAAAACCTCGCAACCAACGCAATAAAGGGGTTGTCAATCCCTTCACGGTCACTTACGAAAATGAGATCTGATAGATATGATAAGATAATATTTTTGGTATTTTTATAATAAAGATGCAAAGTAAAATTAAAAGGCAATAAAAATAGCTAAGTGCTGGAAGATTAATATGATGGAAAATAGACCTGGGGGCCATAGGTTTCACTAGTGGCTTCTCTCAAGAGCATAAGTATTACGGTGGGTGCACAAATTACTGTTGAGCAATTGATAGAATTGAGCATAATTATGAGAATATCTAGGTATGATCATGTATATAGGCATCACGTTCGTGACAAGTACACCGACTCCTGCCTGCATCTACTACTATTACTCCACACATCGACCACTATCCAGCATGCATCTAGAGTATTAAGTTCAAAAGAACAGAGTAATGCTTTAAGTAAGATGACATGATGTAGAGGGTTAAACTCATGCAATATGATATAAACCCCATCTTGTTATCCTCAATGGCAACAATACAATACGTGCCTTGCTGTCCCTGCTGTCACTGGGAAAGGACACCGCAAGATTGAACCCAAAGCTAAGCACTTCTCCCATTGCAAGAAAGATCAATCTAGTAGGCCAAACCAAACTGATAATTCGAAGAGACTTGCAAAGATAACCAATCATACATAAAAGAATTCAGAGAAGATTCAAATATTGTTCATAGATAAACTTGATCATAAACCCACAATTCATCGGTCTCAACAAACACACCGCAAAAGAAGATTACATCGAATAGATCTCCACGAGAATCGTGGAGAACTTTATATTGAGATCCAAAGAGAGAGAAGAAGCCATCTAGCTAATAACTATGGACCCGAAGGTCTGAGGTAAACTACTCACACATCATCGGAGAGGCTATGGTGTTGATGTAGAAGCCCTCCGTGATCAATGCCCCCTCCGGCAGGACGCCGGAAAAGGCCCCAAGATGGGATCTCACGGGTACAGAAGGTTGCGGCGGTGGAATTAGGTTTTCGTGGATGCCTCTGTTGGTTTGGGGGTACGTAGGTATATATAGGAGGAAGAAGTACGTCGGTGGAGCAACGTGGGCCCCACGAGGGTGGAGGGCGCGCCCCCTGCCTCGTGCTCTCCTGGTTGATTTCTTGACGTAGACTCCAAGTCCCCTGGATCACGTTTGTTCCGAAAATCACGTTCCCGAAGGTTTCATTCCGTTTGGACTCCGTTTGATATTTTTTTTCTGCAAAACTCTGAAATAGGCAAAAAAAAAGGGCAATTTTGGGCTGGGCCTCCGGTTAATAGGTTAGTCCAAAAATAATATAAAACTGTATAACAAAGCCCATTAATCATCAAAAACAGAATATAATATAGCATGAAGCAATAAAAAATTATAGATACGTAGGAGACGTATCAAGCATCCCCAAGCTTAATTCCTGCTCGTCCTCGAGTAGGTAAATGATAAAAACGGAATTTTTGATGCGGAATGCTACTTGGCATAATTTTTTAATGTAACCCTCTTAATTGTGGTATGAATATTCAGATCCGAAAGATTCAAGATAAAAGTTTAATATTGACATAAAAGCAATAATACTTCAAGCATACTAACTAAGCAATTATGTCTTCTCAAAATAACATGGCCAAAGAAATTTCATCCCTAGAAAATCATATAGTTTAGTCATGCTCCATTTTCATCACACAAGAATGCTCTCATCATGCACAACCCCGATGACAAGCCAATCAATTGTTTCATACTTTAGTAATCTCAAAAAATTTCAACCTTCACGCAATACATGAGCGTGAGCCATGGATATAGCACTATGGGTGGAATAGAATATAATGATGGGGGTTATGTGGAGAAGACAAAAAAAGGAGAAAGTCTCACATCAACGCGGCTAATCAACGGGCTATGGAGATGCCCATCGATTGATGTTAATGCAAGGAGTAGGGATTGCCATGCAACGGATGCGCTAGAGCTATAAATGCATGAAAGCTCAACAAAAGAAACTAAGTGGGCGTGCACTACGGGAAACAGATAATTTGCCGTCGGGAGGCGTATTTGCCGTCTGCTTTTCGTCGGGCCAGACGGCAAAGACAAGGTTTGCCGTCTGCTGCATACGGCAAAGAAATACTAACGGCAAAATAGACTTTGCCGTCTGCCAAAACAATAACAGACGGCACAAACTTTGCCGTCTGTTCTTTTGTTCTGCAGACGGCAAAGTAAGATGTTTGCCTTCTGTATTTTATTTGGTAGACGGCAAAGAGAAAACACATCACGCGGATTGATCACGCGGATCCGTGACGTGGCAAGATCCAAAACAGACGTCCTCTTCCACCGTAGCCGTCGGACACACGCACCCACCCACCCACAGGTCAGGGCCCCACCCATGAGGCCTGCCCCGACCCACGACCCCCACGCCCCACGCGCCCATCTCCTCTCTCTCTCCTTATCCCCACAGCGCCCTCCTCTCTCCTGCTCCTCTCTCCGTCTCCCCCGGCCAGAGCCACGCCGCCGACCAGCTTCCTCATATCTCCTGCTTCCTCCTCTCTCCCAGCACCCCCCCGCCCGTCCGGCGTCCTCGGGCAGCCGCACGCCCGCACGCCGCCGGCCAGCACCTGCCCGTCAACCCGTCCCCGAGCAGCCGCACGCCCGCACGCCGCCGGCCAGCACCTGCCCGTCACCCCATCCCCGAGCAGCCGGCTCCGCGCCCATCGCTCCTCCGGCCGGCGCCACGCCCGCCCGTTCCCGAGCAGCCGGCTCCGCGCCCGTCGCTCCTCCGGCCGGCGCCGCGCCCGCCCATCCCCGAGAAGCCGCACTCCACGCCGCTCGTTCGTCCTTCCAGCACCGCGCCCCTCGCCTGCCTGTCCATCATCGTCAGCGTGCAGCACCGCCGTCGCCGCCGCGTTCAACTCCAGCGCCGCCACGTGAAGCTCCTCCGTCTCCGCCACGTGAAGCTCCTCCGTCTCCGCCACGTGAAGCTCCGCCAGCTCGCCAGCGCTGCGTGAAGCTCCACCCTCCTCTCTTCCGCGGCTCGTCCTCCCTCCTACACGGCCGCCAAACAACAATATGGCATGACCAGACGTTGACCATGACGACGCGCGACGCGGCCCTCTCGGCGCTGTTGGGCGAGCAGCTCAGTTCCGGCGAGCTCCGCCTCAATCTGATTTGGTTATGTATGAGTTTGCTGCTTTACTAGTGTCGTTGTCCCCTTTTGGGTGTGCGTCCTTAGTTGATCTTAGTTTTTAATTCTGTCATTTAGGCTTGTAGTCTTTGCTGGGGCAGCGGTGGGGCTGTCCTCCGCGTGCTGATTTGGTACTGTGTAAGACAATTTGGTTTCTTTGCTATGTAATGGAGCCGGACCTCTTGTGCTCTTTTCCTCTAAAAAAATGGTTGTTGGGCGAGATGCTCTGGTCCGGCGTATTTTAAAAAAAACAAAAAAAAACAAACTTTGCCGTCTGTATTTTAATCTGATTGACGACAAAGCACACTATTTGACTGACAGCAAAGAAAAGTTCTTTGCCGTCTGCTATTTTTGTGGCAGACAGCAAATTCACAGTTTGGCTGACGGCAAAATCTTTGCCGTCTGTTCGATGAAAAGCTGACGGCAAAATATTCTTTGCCGACTTATCTTTGCCGTCTGACTTTGCCGTCTGCTTCCTGACGGCAAAATCTTTGCCGTCTGGATTTAGGTCTTTGCCGTCTGTGGCCCACAGACGGCAAATTACCTGTTTCCTATAGTGGTGCATCCAACTTGCTTGCTCACGAAGACCTAGGGCATTTGAGGAAGCCCATTATTGGAATATACAAGCCAAGTTCTATAATAAAAAATTCCCACTAGTATATGAAAGTGACAAAACGAGAGACTCTCTATCATGAAAATCATGGTGCTACTTTGAAGCACAAGTGTGGAAAAAAGGATAGTAGCATTGCCCCTTTATATATATATATATATTTTTGGGCCTCACTCTTTCTTTTTATTTGGCCTTTCTCTTTTTTATTGGGACAATGCTCTATGAATGAAGATCATCACACTTTTATTTATTTACAACTCAATGATTACAACTCGATACTAGAACAAAGTATGACTCTATATGAATGCTTCCGGCGGTATACCGGGATAGGCAATGAATCAAGAGTGACATGTAGGAAAAATTATGAACGGTGGCTTTGCCACAAATACGATGTCAACTACATGATCATGCAAATCAATATGACAATGATGCACGTGTCATGATAAACGGAACGGTGGAAAGTTGCATGGCAATATATCTCGGAATGGCTATGGAAATGCCATAATAGGTAGGTATGGTGGCTGTTTTGAGGAAGATATAAGGAGGTTTATGTGTGACAGAGCGTATCATATCACGGGGTTTGGATGCACCGGCGAAGTTTGCACTAACTCTCAATGTGAGAAAGGGCAATGCACGGTACCGAAGAGGCTAGCAATGATGGAAGGGTAAGATTGCATATAATCCATGGACTCAACATTAGTCATAAAGAACTCACATACTTATTGCAAAAATCTACAAGTCATCAAAAACCAAGCACTACGCGCATGCTCCTAGGGGGATAGATGTTGGAAATATGCCCTAGAGGCAATAATAAATGGTTATTATTATATTTCTGTGTTCATGATAATAGTCTATTGTTCATGCTATAATTGTATTGTCCGGAAATCGTAATACATGTGTGAATACATAGACCACAAAGTGTCCCTAGTAAGCCTCTAGTTGACTAGCTCGTTGATCAACAGATAGTCATGGTTTCCTGACTATGGACATTGGATGTCATTGATAACGGGATCACATCATTAGGAGAATGATGTGATGGACAAGACCCAATCCTAAGCATAGCATAAAAGATCGTGTAGTTTCTTTTGCTAGAGCTTTTCCAATGTCAAGTATCTTTTCCTTAGACCATGAGATCGTGCAACTCCCGGATACCGTAGGAGTGCTTTGGGTGTGCCAAACGTCACAACGTAACTGGGTGACTATAAAGGTGCATTACGGGTATCTCCAAAAGTGTCTGTTGGGTTGGCACGGATCGAGACTGGGATTTGTTACTCCGTGTGACGGAGAGGTATCTCTGGGCCCACTCGGTAATGCATCATCATAATGAGCTCAATGTGACTAAGGCGTTAGTCACGGGATCATGCATTGCGGTACGAGTAAAGAGACTTGCCGGTAACGAGATTGAACAAGGTATTGGGATACCGATGATCGAATCTCGGGCAAGTAACATACCATTTGACAAAGGGAATTGCATACGGATTGATTGAATCCTCGACACCGTGGTTCATCCGATGAGATCATCGTGGAGCATGTGGGAGCCAACATGGGTATCCAGATCCCGCTGTTGGTTATTGACCGGAGAGGCGTCTCGGTCATGTCTGCATGTCTCCCGAACCCGTAGGGTCTACACACTTAAGGTCCGGTGACGCTAGGGTTGTAGAGATATATGTATGCGGAAACCCGAAAGTTGTTCGGAGTCCCAGATGAGATCCCGGACGTCACGAGAGGTTCCAGAATGGTCCGGAGGTGAAGAATTATATATAGGAAGTCCAGTTTCGGCCACCGGGAAAGTTTCGGGGGTTATCGGTATTGTACCGGGACCACCGGAAGGTCCCGGGGGTCCACCGGGTGGGGCCACCTATCCCGGAGGGCCCCGTGGGCTGAAAGTGGAAGGGAACCAGCCCTTAGTGGGCTGGGGCGCCCCCCTTGGGCCTCCCCCCATGCGCCTAGGGTTGGAAACCCTAGGGGGGGGAGCTTCCCCCTTGCCTTGGGGGGCAAGGCACCCCTTTCCCCCCACTTGGCCGCCGCCCCCCCCCCCCCTTGAGATCCCATCTCTTGGGGCTGGCGCACCCCCCCAGGGGCCTATATAAAGGGGGGAGGGAGGGCAGGACACAACAGCCTTGGGCGCCTCCCTCCTCCCTGCTACACCTCTCTCTCTCTCGCAGAAGCTCGACGAAGCCCTGCCGGGGACCCGCTACATCCACCACCACGCCGTCGTGCTGTTGGATCTCCATCAACCTCTCCTCCCCCTTGCTGGATCAAGAAGGAGGAGACGTCGCTGCACCGTACGTGTGTTGAACGCGGAGGTGCCGTACGTTCGGCACTCGGTCATCGGTGATTTGGATCACGGCGAGTACGACTCCGTCATCAACGTTCATTGGAACGCTTCCGCTCGCGATCTACAAGGGTATGTAGATGCACTCCTTTCCCCTCGTTGCTAGTAGACTCCATAGATGCATCTTGGTGAGCGTAGGAAAATTTTAAATTATGCTACGATTCCCAACAGTGGCATCATGAGCCAGGTCTATGCGTAGTTACTATGCACGAGTAGAACACAAAGTAGTTGTGGGCGTTGAGTTTGCCAATTCTTCTTGCCGCTACTAGTCTTTTCTTGTTTCGGCGGCATTGTAGGATGAAGCGGCCCGGACCGACCTTACACGTACTCTTACGTGAGACAGGTTCCACCGACTAACATGCACAAGTTGCATAAGGTGGCTAGCGGGTGTCTGTCTCTCCTACTTTAGTCGGAACGGATTCGATGAAAAGGGTCCTTATGAAGGGTAAATAGAAATTGGCAAATCACGTTGTGGTCATACGTAGGTAAGAAACGTTCTTGCTAGAAACCTACAAACCACGTAAAAAAACTTGCAACAACAATTAGAGGACGTCTAACTTGTTTTTGCAGCAAGTGCTATGTGATGTGATATGGCCAGAAGATGTGATGAATGATATATGTGATGTATGAGATTGATCATATTCTTGTAATAGGAATCACGACTTGCATGTCGATGATTATGACAACCGGCAGGAGCCATAGGAGTTGTCTTTATTATTTTGTATGACCTGCGTGTCATTGAATAACGCCATGTAAATTACTTTACTTTATTGCTAAACGCGTTAGCCATAGAAGTAGAAGTAATCGTTGGCGTGACGACTTCATGAAGACACAATGATGGAGATCATGATGATGGAGATCATGGTGTCATGCCGGTGACAAAGATGATCATGGTGCCCCGAAGATGGAGATCAAAGGAGCATGATGATATTGGCCATACCATGTCACTATTTGATTGCATGTGATGTTTATCATGTTTTTGCATCTTATTTGCTTAGAACGACGGTAGCAAGTAGGATGATCCCTTATAATAATTTCAAGAAAGTGTTCACCCTAACTGTGCACCGTTGCGAAGGTTCGTCGTTTCGAAGCACCACGTGATGATCGGGTGTGATAGATTCTTACGTTCGAATACAACGGGTGTTGACGAGCCTAGCATGTACAGACATGGCCTCGGAACACACGCAATACACTTAGGTTGACTTGACGAGCCTAGCATGTACAGACATGGCCTCGGAACACGGAGGACCGAAAGGTCGAGCATGAGTCGTATAGAAGATACGATCAACATGGAGATGTTCACCGATCTTGACTAGTCCGTCTCACGTGATGATCGGACACGGCCTAGTTGAACTCGGATCATGTTTCACTTAGATGACTAGAGGGATGTCTATCTGAGTGGGAGTTCATTAAATAATTTGATTAGATGAACTCAATTATCATGAACTTAGTCTAAAATCTTTACACTGTGTCTTGTAGATCAAATGCCAACGTTGTCCTCAATTTCAACGCGTTCCTAGAGAAAACCAAGCTGAAAGATGATGGCAGCAATTATACGGACTGGGTCCGGAACCTGAGGCTCATCCTTATAGTAGCCAAGAAAGATTATGTCTTAGAAGCACCGCTAGGTGATGCACCAATCCCACAGAACCAAGACGTTATGAACGCTTGGCAATCACGTGCTGATGATTACTCCCTCGTTCAGTGCGGCATGCTTTACAGCTTAGAACCGGGTCTCCAAAAGCGTTTTGAGAAACATGGAGCATATGAGATGTTCGAGGAGCTGAAATTGGTTTTTCAAGCTCATGCCCGGGTCGAGAGATATGATGTCTCCGACAAGTTCTTCAGCTGTAAAATGGAGGAGAACAGTTCTGTTAGTGAGCACATACTCAGAATGTCTGGGTTGCACAACCGCTTGTCTCAGCTGGGAGTTAATCTCCCGGATGACGCGGTCATTGACAGAATCCTCCAGTCGCTTCCACCAAGCTACAAAAGCTTTGTGATGAACTACAATATGCAGGGGATGGAAAAGACCATTCCCGAGGTATATTCAATGCTGAAATCAGCGGAAGGGGAGATCAGAAAAGAACATCAAGTGTTGATGGTGAATAAAACCACTAAGTTCAAGAAGGGCAAGGGTAAGAAGAACTTCAAGAAGGACGACAAGGGAGTTGCCGCGCCCGGTAAACCAGTTACTGGGAAGAAGTCAAAGAATGGACCCAAGCCCGGGACTGAGTGCTTTTATTGCAAGGAAAGTGGTCACTGGAAGCGGAACTGCCCCAAATATTTAGCGGATAAGAAGAAGGCCGGCAACACCCAAGGTATATGTGATATACAAGTAATTGATGTGTACCTTACCAGTACTCGTAGTAGCTCCTGGGTATTTGATACCGGTGCGGTTGCTCATATTTGTAACTCAAAGCAGGAACTACGGAATAAACGGAGACTGGCAAAGGACGAGGTGACGATGCGCGTCGGGAATGGTTCCAAGGTCGATGTGATCGCCGTCGGCACGCTACCTCTGCATCTCCCTACGGGATTAGTTTTAAACCTCAATAATTGTTATTTAGTGCCAGCTTTGAGCATGAACATAGTGTCTGGATCTCGTTAAATTCGAGATGGCTACTCATTTAAATCCGAGAATAATGGTTGTTCTATTTATTTGAGAGAGATGTTTTATGGTCATGCCCCGCTGGTCAATGGTTTATTTTTGATGAATCTCGAACGTGATGTTACACATGTTCATAGTGTGAATACCAAAAGATGTAAAGTTGATAACGATAGTCCCACATACTTGTGGCACTGCCGCCTTGGTCACATTGGTGTCAAGCGCATGAAGAAGCTCCATGCAGATGGACTTTTGGAGTCTCTTGATTATGAATCATTTGACATGTGCGAACCATGCCTCATGGGTAAGATGACCAAGACTCCGTTCTCCGGAACAATGGAGCGAGCAACCAACTTATTGGAAATCATACATACCGATGTGTGTGGTCCAATGAGTGTGGAGGCTCGCGGAGGATATCGTTATGTTCTCACTCTCACTGATGATTTAAGTAGATATGGATATGTCTACCTAATGAAACACAAGTCTGAAACCTTTGAAAAGTTCAAGGAATTTCAGAGTGAAGTTGAGAATCAACGTGACAGAAGAATAAAATTCCTACGATCAGATCGTGGTGGAGAATATTTAAGTCACGAGTTTGGTGCACACTTAAGGAAATGTGGAATAGTTTCACAACTCATGCCGCCTGGAACACCTCAGAGAAATGGTGTGTCCGAACGTCGTAATCGCACTCTATTGGATATGGTGCGATCTATGATGTCTCTTACCGATTTACCGCTCTCATTTTGGGGTTATGCTTTAGAGACTGCCGCATTCACTTTAAATAGGGCTCCGTCGAAATCCATTGAGATGACACCGTATGAATTATGGTTTGGGAAGAAACCTAAGCTGTCGTTTCTAAAAGTTTGGGGATGCAATGCTTATGTCAAGAAACTTCAACCTGAAAAGCTCGAACCCAAATCGGAAAAATGCGTCTTCATAGGATACCCTAAGGAAACTATTGGGTATACCTTCTACCTCAGATCTGAAGGCAAGATCTTCGTTGCCAGGAACGGGTCCTTTCTGGAGAAGGAGTTTCTCTCGAAAGAATTGAGTGGGAGGAAAGTGGAACTTGATGAGGTGATAGTCACCCCTTCCGAACCGGAAAGTAGCGCAGCGCGGGAAAATGTTCCTGTGGTGCCTACACCGACTGGAGAGGAAGTTAATGATGATGATCATGAAGCTTCGGATCAAGTTGCCACTGAACTTCGTAGGTCCACAAGGACACGTTCCGCACCAGAGTGGTACGGCAACCCTGTCCTGGAAATCATGTTGTTAGACAACGGTGAACCTTCGAACTATGAAGAAGCGATGGCGGGCCCGGATTCCAACAAATGGCTAGAAGCCATGAAATCCGAGATAGAATCCATGTATGAAAACAAAGTATGGACTTTGACTGACTTGCCCGATGAGCGGCGAGCTATAGAAAACAAATGGATCTTTAAGAAGAAGACGGACGCGGATGGTAATGTGACCATCTACAAAGCTCGACTTGTCGCTAAGGGTTATCGACAAGTTCAAGGGGTTGACTACGATGAGACTTTCTCACCCGTAGCGAAGCTGAAGTCCGTCCGAATCATGTTAGCAATTGCCGCATACTATGATTATGAGATATGGCAGATGGACGTCAAAACGGCATTCCTTAATGGCTTCCTTAAGGAAGAGTTGTATATGATGCAGCCGGAAGGTTTTGTCGATCCTAAGAATGCTAACAAAGTGTGCAAGCTCCAGCGCTCAATCTATGGGCTGGTGCAAGCATCTCGGAGTTGGAACATTCGCTTTGATGAGATGATCAAAGCGTTTGGGTTTACACTGACTTATGGAGAAGCCTGTGTTTACAAGAAAGTGAGTGGGAGCTCCGTAGCATTTTTCATATTATATGTGGATGACATACTATTGATGGGAAATGATATAGAATTCTTGGAAAGTATAAAGGCCTATTTGAATAAGTGTTTTTCAATGAAGGACCTTGGAGAAGCTGCTTATATATTAGGCATCAAGATCTATAGAGATAGATCAAGACGCCTCATTGGTCTTTCACAGAGTACATACCTTGACAAGATATTGAAGAAGTTCAGTATGGATCAGTCCAAGAAGGGGTTCTTGCCTGTATTGCAAGGTGTGCAATTGAGCACGGCTCAATGCCCGACCACGGCAGAAGATATAGAAGAGATGAGTGTCATCCCCTATGCCTCGGCCATAGGGTCTATTATGTATGCCATGCTGTGTACCAGACCTGATGTAAACCTTGCCGTAAGTTTGGTAGGAAGGTACCAAAGTAATCCCGGCAAGGAACACTGGACAGCGGTCAAGAATATCCTGAAGTACCTGAAGAGGACTAAGGATATGTTTCTCGTTTATGGAGGTGACGAAGAGCTCGTCGTAAAGGGTTACGTCGACGCTAGCTTCGACACAGATCTGGATGACTCGAAGTCACAGACCGGATACATGTATATTTTGAATGGAGGAGCAGTAAGCTGGTGCAGTTGCAAGCAAAGCGTTGTGGCGGGATCTACATGTGAAGCGGAGTACATGGCAGCCTCGGAGGCAGCACAGGAAGCAGTCTGGATGAAGGAGTTCATTACCGACCTAGGGGTGATTCCCAATGCGTCGGGCCCGATGACTCTCTTCTGTGACAACACTGGAGCCATTGCCCTTGCGAAGGAGCCCAGGTTTCACAGGAAGACCAGACATATCAAGCGTCGCTTCAACTCCATTCGTGAAAGTGTTCAAAATGGAGACATAGATATTTGTAAAGTACACACAGACCTAAATGTAGCAGATCCGTTGACTAAACCTCTCCCTAGGGCAAAACATTATCAACACCAGGACGCAATGGGTGTTCGATTCATCACAATGTAACTAGATTATTGACTCTAGTGCAAGTGGGAGACTGTTGGAAATATGCCCTAGAGGCAATAATAAATGGTTATTATTATATTTCTGTGTTCATGATAATAGTCTATTGTTCATGCTATAATTGTATTGTCCGGAAATCGTAATACATGTGTGAATACATAGACCACAAAGTGTCCCTAGTAAGCCTCTAGTTGACTAGCTCGTTGATCAACAGATAGTCATGGTTTCCTGACTATGGACATTGGATGTCATTGATAACGGGATCACATCATTAGGAGAATGATGTGATGGACAAGACCCAATCCTAAGCATAGCATAAAAGATCGTGTAGTTTCGTTTGCTAGAGCTTTTCCAATGTCAAGTATCTTTTCCTTAGACCATGAGATCGTGCAACTCCCGGATACCGTAGGAGTGCTTTGGGTGTGCCAAACGTCACAACGTAACTGGGTGACTATAAAGGTGCATTACGGGTATCTCCGAAAGTGTCTGTTGGGTTGGCACGGATCGAGACTGGGATTTGTCACTCCGTGTGACGGAGAGGTATCTCTGGGCCCACTCGGTAATGCATCATCATAATGAGCTCAATGTGACTAAGGCGTTAGTCACGGGATCATGCATTGCGGTATGAGTAAAGAGACTTGCCGGTAACGAGATTGAACAAGGTATTGGGATACCGACGATCGAATCTCGGGCAAGTAACATACCGTTTGACAAAGGGAATTGCATACGGATTGATTGAATCCTCGACACCGTGGTTCATCCGATGAGATCATTGTGGAGCATGTGGGAGCCAACATGGGTATCCAGATCCCGCTGTTGGTTATTGACCGGAGAGGCGTCTCGGTCATGTCTGCATGTCTCCCGAACCCGTAGGGTCTACACACTTAAGGTCCGGTGACGCTAGGGTTGTAGAGATATATGTATGCGGAAACCCGAAAGTTGTTCGGAGTCCCGGATGAGATCCCGGACGTCACGAGAGGTTCCGGAATGGTCCGAAGGTGAAGAATTATATATAGGAAGTCCAGTTTCGGCCACCGGGAAAGTTTCGGGGGTTATCGGTATTGTACCGGGACCACCGGAAGGGTCCCGGGGGTCCACCGGGTGGGGCCACCTATCCCGGAGGGCCCCGTGGGCTGAAAGTGGAAGGGAACCAGCCCTTAGTGGGCTGGGGCGCCCCCCTTGGGCCTCCCCCCATGCGCCTAGGGTTGGAAACCCTAGGGGGGGGGAGCTTCCCCCTTGCCTTGGGGGGCAAGGCACCCCTTTCCCCCCACTTGGCCGCCGCCCCCCCTTGAGATCCCATCTCTTGGGGCTGGCGCACCCCCCAGGGGCCTATATAAGGGGGGGGAGGGAGGGCAGGACACAACAGCCTTGGGCGCCTCCCTCCTCCCTGCTACACCTCTCTCTCTCTCGCAGAAGCTCGGCGAAGCCCTGCCGGGGACCCGCTACATCCACCACCACGCCGTCGTGCTGTTGGATCTCCATCAACCTCTCCTCCCCCCTTGCTGGATCAAGTAGGAGGAGACGTCGCTGCATCGTACGTGTGTTGAACGCGGAGGTGCCGTACGTTCGGCACTCGGTCATCGGTGATTTGGATCACGGCGAGTACGACTCCGTCATCCACGTTCATTGGAACGCTGCCGCTCGCGATCTACAAGGGTATGTAGATGCACTCCTTTCCCCTCGTTGCTAGTAGACTCCATAGATGCATCTTGGTGAGCGTAGGAAAATTTTAAATTATGCTACGATTCCCAACAATAGATTGGTAGGAAAAGACCATCGCTCATCCCCGACCGCCACTCATAAGGAAGACAATCAAAGAACACCTCATGTTTCAAATTTGTTACATAACGTTTACCATACGTGCATGCTACGGGACTTGCAAACTTCAACACAAGTATGTCTCAATTTCACAACTACTCAACTAGCACAACTTTAATATCACTACCTCCATATCTCAAAACAATCATAAAGCATCAAACTTCTCTTGGTATTCAGCACACTCATAAGAAAGTTTTTACTAGTCTTGAATACTTAGCATATTAGGATTAATTTCCCTATCTAAGCAAATTACCATGCTGTTTAAGACTTTCAAAATAATATAAGTGAAGCATAAGAGAATAATAGTTTCTATAAAACAAAACCACCGCCGTGCTCTAAAAGATATAAGTGAAGCACTAGAGCAAAAACTATATAGCTCAAAAGATAGAAGCGAAGCGCATAGAGTATTCTAATAAATTCCGAATCATGTGTGTCTCTCTCAAAAGGTGTGTGCAGAAAATATGATTGTGGTAAACTAAAAAACAAAGACTCAAATCATACAAGACGCTCCAAGCAAAACACATATCATGTGGTGAATAAAAATATAGCTCCAAGTAAAGTTACCGATGGAAGTAGACGAAAGAGGGGATGCCTTCCGGGGCATCCTCAAGCTTTGGCTTTTTGGTGTACTTAGATTATCTTAGGGTGTCAATGGGCATCCCCAAGCTTAGGCTCTTGCCACCCCTTGTTCCATAATCTATCAAATCTTTTACCCAAAACTTGAAAACTTCACAACACAAAACTTAACAGAAAATCTCGTGAGCTCCGTTAGCGAAAGAAAAGAAAACACCACTTCAAGGTACTGTAATGAACTCATTATTTATTTATATTGGTGTTAAACCTACTGTATTCCAACTTCTCTATGGTTTATAAACTATTTTACTAGCCATAGATTCATCAAAATAAGCAAACAACACACGAAAAACAGAATCTGTCAAAACTAGAACAGTCTGCAGTAATCTGTAACTAACGCAAACTTCTGGAACTCCAAAAAATCTACCAAAATAGGACGACCTAGAAAATTTGTTTATTGATCTGCTGCAATTGGAATCAATATTTTATCATGTTCTGGTGATTTTTAACAATTGTTTTCGTGAACAGAAAGTTTCTGGAATTTTCAGCAAGATCAAATAACTATCATCCAAGAAGATCCTATAGGTTTAACTTGGCACAAACACTAATTAAAACATAAATACAAATCTAACCAGAGGCTAGATCAAAGATTTATTCCTAAACAGAAGCAAAAAGCAAAAAACTAAAAATAAAATTGGGTTGCCTCCCAACAAGCGCTATCGTTTAACGCCCCTAGCTAGGCATAAGATTTCAATGATGCTCACATGAAAGACAAGAACTAAAGCACAAAGAGAGCATTATGAAACACATGAGAAACACATCTAAGTCTAACATACTTCCTATGCATAGGCATCTTATAGGCAAACAAATTATCATAGCAACCAAAAACTAGCATATGCAAGGAAAGTGGAAAAAAACAATAGCAATCTCAACATAACGGAGGTAATTTATTATCATGAAAATTTCTACAACCATATTTTCCTCTCTCCATAATAATTACATGTGGGGTCATAAGCAAATTCAAAAAAATAGCTATCACAATAAATATTTTCAACACGATCCACATGCATGCAAAGTTGACACTCTTCAAAATAGTTGGGATTCACATTACCTAAAGTCATGACCTCTCCAAACCCACTTTTATCAAAAATACCATAAGATTGAACATTTCTTCAAATATGTGGGATCTAAAGTTGACACTCTTCCAAACCCACTTCAATAATTATTGCAAAAATTATTATCAATCTCATATTCATCATGGGGCTTAAATAAATTTTCAAGATCAAAAGAAGAATCACCCCAATCATGATCATTGCAACAAGTAGTAGAATAGCAAAACTAGCATCCCCAAGCTTAGGGTTTTGCATATTATTAGCATAATTGACATCAAAGAGAATTTATAGTAAAATCATTGCAATCATGCTTTTTATTGAAGGAGCTATCGTGAATCTCTTCATTAAATTCATCACAATTTTCGGATTCACGGATTTCAAGCAAAACCTCATAAAGATAATCTAGTGCACTCAAATCACTAGGAAATTGGTTCATCAAAAATTGGATCTCTTAAAGAGATTAGCAAGTGGATGAGGATCCATAAACTTTTAGCAAGCGAAGATGCAAGCAAAAAGAGGCACATGGTAACACAAGATCGAACGGAAGGAGGGCGAATAAAAACGGCAAGGTGAAGTGGGGGAGAGGAAAACGAGAGGCAAATGGAAAATAATGTAATGCGAGAGATAAGAGCTTGTGATGGGTACTTGGTATGTCTGACTTGTGCGTGACTCCCCGCAACGCGCCAGAAATGGCTCGTTGACGGGAAATCAATCTTGACTTGACTTGGCGTAAGCCTCCCCGGCAACGGCGCCAGAAATCCTTCTTGCTACCTCTTGAGCACTGCGTTGGTTTTCCCTTGAAGAGGAAAGGGTGATGCAGTAAAGTAGCGTAAGTATTTCCCTGAGTTTTTGAGAACCAAGGTATCAATCCAGTAGGAGGTCACGCTCAAGTCCCTCGCACCTACACAAACAAATAAAAACCTCGCAACCAACGCAATAAAGGGGTTGTCAATCCCTTCACGGTCACTTACGAAAGTGAGATCTGATAGATATGATAAGATAATATTTTTGGTATTTTTATAATAAAGATGCAAAGTAAAATTAAAAGGCAATAAAAATAGCTAAGTGCTGGAAGATTAATATGATGGAAAATAGACCCGGGGGCCATAGGTTTCACTAGTGGCTTCTCTCAAGAGCATAAGTATTACGGTGGGTGAACAAATTACTGTTGAGCAATTGATAGAATTGAGCATAATTATGAGAATATCTAGGTATGATCATGTATATAGGCATCACGTTCGTGACAAGTACACCGACTCCTGCCTGCATCTATTACTATTACTCCACACATCGACCACTATCCAGCATGCATCTAGAGTATTAAGTTCAAAAGAACAGAGTAATGCTTTAAGTAAGATGACATGATGTAGAGGGATAAACTCATGCAATATGATATAAACCCCATCTTGTTATCCTCGATGGCAACAATACAATACGTGCCTTGCTGCCCCTGCTGTCACTGGGAAAGGACATCGCAAGATTGAACTCAAAGCTAAGCACTTCTCCCATTGCAAGAAAGATCAATCTAGTAGGCCAAACCAAACTGATAATTCGAAGAGACTTGCAAAGATAACCAATCATACATAAAAGAATTCAGAGAAGATTCAAATATTGTTCATAGATAAACTTGATCATAAACCCACAATTCATCGGTCTCAACAAACACACCGCAAAAGAAGATTACATCGAATAGATCTCCACGAGAATCGTGGAGAACTTTATATTGAGATCCAAAGAGAGAGAAGAAGCCATCTAGCTAATAACTATGGACCCGAAGGTTTGAGGTAAACTACTCACACATCATCGGAGAGGCCATGGTGTTGATGTAGAAGCCCTCCGTGATCAATGCCCCCTCCGGCAGGACGCCGGAAAAGGCCCCAAGATGGGATCTCACGGGTACAGAAGGTTGCGGCGGTGGAATTAGGTTTTCGTGGATGCCTCTGTTGGTTTGGGGGTACGTAGGTATATATAGGAGGAAGAAGTACGTCGGTGGAGCAATGTGGGCCCCACGAGGGTGGAGGGCGCGCCCCCCTGCCTCGTGCTCTCCTGGTTGATTTCTTGACGTAGACTCCAAGTCCCCTGGATCATGTTTGTTCCGAAAATCACGTTCCGGAAGGTTTCTTTCCATTTGGACTCCGTTTGATATTCTTTTTCTGCGAAACTCTGAAATAGGCAAAAAAACGGCAATTTTGGGCTGGGCCTCCGGTTAATGGGTTAGTCTCAAAAATAATATAAAAGTGTATAACAAAGCCCATTAATCATCCAAATAGATACTATAATATAGCATGAAGCAATCAAAACATTATAGATACATTGGAGACGTATTCAATTACTGTCAGTTATCGAAAGCATTTTTCCTCTAAAATCCTTATTTTCATTAACAGCATGCCGAGACGGGATGAGCCGACGATTATGCGTGAGCAAGCTATTTTTTTGTGGAGGACATATTCAGTTTCCCTTAAAATTTTTAGGGATAATAGCTCGATGCTGTTAAGATGAAAACGGTAAGTTGTTAGATGTAAGACCCGACATCCAACAGAATGAACTCGGCTCCAACTAGGCTTGACATGGTCTGATTATTTTTAGCTCGACAGAAAATGGTGGGCTCTTTGGATTAAAAGACCACCCCTGATGTAGCATGACAAATACAAAGGAGATAGAAAACAAGCTAAGGCAGGCAATATATTTGGGCACTCCTATTCATGTGTAGGCTATTTCAGTTTTTAGACGTGAGATTGATGTAGCCGTATTTTTTCTTAATATTACGTTGACAGGGTCTTGACCTTGAAACCTATCGACAACAATATCATATTTAGTTCATGCTCCAGACAGTTGTTCTAAAAGTTTGAACCGGTGAAGAAAGATGGACAATATATTTCATCAACCACATCGAGTGCCCCTAAATACGAGGGTCCATTAATCACATTCCGGGGGCGACAGAAGGTGGAGCATGCACCTGAAATTTCACGATCTAGCCAAATTCTGAAAGAAAATCATGAGCTTAGTGGTGTGTTCTCTAGTTTTAAGTTTGATTGTGTAAGCAGCAAGGCCAATTTGCATGCTCACTCATGTGCTAATTAAACGGGCTACAATTTCTCAACAAGAGTGTGTCTGGATTTGCTAGGCGCCGGCTTTTGTAGACCCCTTTTTTGAGCAAAAGAGGGGTTGCCCTCTCTACAACAACAACAACAACAACAAAGCCTTTAGTCCCAAACAAGTTGGGGTAGGCTAGAGGTGGAACCCATAAGATCTCGCAACTAACTCATGGCTCTGGCACATGGATAGCAAGCTTCCACGCACCCCTGTCCATAGCTAGCTCTTTGGTGATGCTCCAATCCTTCAGGTCTCTCTTAACGGACTCCTCCCATGTCAAATTCGATCTACCCCGCGCTCTCTTGACATTCTCCGCACGCTTTAGCCGTCCGCTATGCACTCGAGCTTCTGGAGGTCTGCGCTGAATATGCCCAAACCATCTCAGACGACGTTGGACAAGCTTCTCTTCAATTGGTGCTACCCCAACTCTATCTCGTATATCATCATTCCGGACTCGATCCTTCCTCGTGTGGCCACACATCCATCTCAACATACGCATCTCCGCCACACCTAACTGTTGAAGATGCCGCCTTTTAGTCGGCCAACACTCAGCGCCATACAACATTGCGGGTCGAACTGCCCTCCTGTAGAACTTGCCTTTTAGCTTTTGTGGCACTCTCTTGTCACAGAGAATGTGTCACATCCTAGCTAGTTCATGCATTAGAGTGTTGCATCATGTCTACATTTCATAGAAAACCTGAAATGGGGATGCCAGAAACCCCCAGCACCTCCCTGGAACAACTAGGGTTTACTAAAATTCTTTCCAATGAACCTG
This sequence comes from Triticum aestivum, assembly GCF_018294505.1. Lineage (NCBI taxonomy): Eukaryota > Viridiplantae > Streptophyta > Magnoliopsida > Poales > Poaceae > Triticum > Triticum aestivum. The sequence goes on from NC_057802.1 coordinate 578,021,903, forward strand.
AAATGCCCTCCATAAATGTTCACCACCTTTGGTCTTGGTTAAAACCTCTGCCAAAAATGGTTTCATATTTTTGGAGGCCATCTTGGATTTTTGCACAAGCCATAAGTATTTGCATTTGGGCATTTTAAATGCTATAAATATTTTCAAATGCCCAAATAATCTTGAAGGTATTTTTAGGCTGTTGGGAATAATCTCAAAGGTGCCTCAGAATATTTTCAGGATTTTTCCAAATGAAATAGTATTTTTACTATTTCAAAACACAGAACAGAAATAAATAAAAAGAGAAAAGAACAGAAGGCAGAGAAACTTACCTGGCAGCCCACCTGGCGGCCCAGCACTGTGCTGGCCCGCGCCAGTCAGCTGCCTGCTCTCGCCAGAGCAGGCAGAGAGGTGACGCCGGCGAGCGTGAGCTCGCCACGGCGCCAGCTGCTTGCCGCCCTCGCCGCGGATGAGCTGGCCGACCTCCCTCGACGCGCCCCGAGCCTCTGGACATCGCCATTCTCCCCCATCGCCTCTCCCTCGCCTTCTCCCCACCATGGCCGACGCCGCCGCAGACACCTCACCGGAGTAACCGCGCCCACCGTCGACCTCGCGCCGTCCACCGTGTCCTACAGCACCGCCGTCGCCCACTCCTTCGAGCAAGCCGAGCCCCGAGCGCTCGTTGCCCCGAAGCTCCGTCACCGACCTCGCCTTCGCCGCTCACCGTCGGAGATCCCCTCCGCCGTCGCCACTGCAACAGCTCGCCTCCGACCTCGCCGCCTGCTCCGTCGCAACCGCCGTGAGCATGGCCACCTTCCCATCCTCTCCTCTCTCTCTCTCGAGCTCTGTAGCCACCGCACGAAGCTCACCCGTACGCGCCGCCGCACGAGCTCGTCGCCGACGAGGCTCCGGCCATCCAACGGCCGCACCACCGTAGCCATTAGCTTCACCGCAACGCCAGGAACCCGTAGCACCCTCGCACGTTCCTCGCCGTGCTCTCTAGCTACGGTTTCAACCACGCCCGTACCCCGGCAGCCGCACGGCTCGTCGCCGGCGTCGATTCCGGCGACCCCGAGCTCCACTACCACCACCAGTCGACGCGGTTCGCCCCCAGCTACACGTAGGTACTCTCCGCCGTCCTTTTGGTCGCCGGAGGGGGATCCCGCACTCCACCGCCGCGTCTGGACGTCGCCGGCGGCTAAACGCCGGCGAGTCAACGTGGTTTGACCACAGGTTGACCCCCCCAGGGTCACTGACAAGTGGGGCCCGCCTGCTAATTAATCTGAGTTAGAGATTAAAACTAATCCTAATTAACTAATTACCTAACAGTGACACTGACACAGGGGACCCACACGTCAGGTTTGACCTGGACGACCCCGTTGACCTGCTGACGTCACACTGACGTCAGGCTGACGCATTAAAGCATTTACTGGAATTATTCTTATATTAGAAATTCCAGAAATTACCACAAACTTCAAAAAATCATAGAAAATAATCTATAGCTCAGAATGAAAAGATTTATATATGAAAAATGATCAGAAAAATCCATTCTATCCATCTGTACTGGTTTCATGCATGATTAAGCAAGTTAACCTACTGTTTTATACAGAACAAGATAAAGCACTAATATGGGCCATTTATGAACTTGGAATTTGAATCTTTGATTCAAATTAGTCCAAACCCATCTGGTCTTAGTTGCATTAGCCCAATACATCCATTTTGCCATGTCTCATGCATGCATCATATTGTTGCACTTGCTTGGTGTTGATTGTGCTTCGATGTGTTCATTGTGGTAGGTCCTGCCTCCGAGGATATTCACGAGTATCCAACTGAAGGGCAGTATCCCACCACCACTCCGTCAGGCAAGCAACCCATTGATCATTTCGATACAAACCCATCTTCTCGCTTCTGCTCTCGTTTACTGCATTAAGACAACGCGATTCAAACTGCTGTGTGTTGCGGTAGTTGAACCCACTTTCCTTTGCATGACCTGTCATTGCCACAGTAACTAGATGAAACCCACTAGCATGTGTAGGAGTTGATTGAGCCATGTTGTGTTCCTACAATGCTATGCTTGCTATGCTTAGAGTTGTGTCAGGTCTGGCTCATCAGGGTGATGAACTAGAGTGAAAGTGTGTGTGTCGGTAAAGAGAGTGAAGTGTTGAATACGATTTGGTAAAGGTATCGATGGGAGGCCATGTAGGAGTACATGGTGGGTTGTTTCATTGAGACCGTCCCTAAGAACTGAGATCTGTATGCGTGATTTAAGATTCAGCTACTACCACACATTGGGCCCGAAACCAATGGACCCCCTCGGCTTCTTATTCACCCTTGTCCTCTGTCCAGGAGTTGCACGTAGTTTCTGGTGTTTGTAGTAAGCTGGAGGCCGTGGACAGCGCTGACCAAGGGGTGGGCTGTGATGCGGTAGGCTCGTGGCCCGGTGTACCGAGTCGCCCGTTTGGTGACCGGGAACCCTGCACACATCGTTCGGGGCCGTATGTGGAAACCTCGGCCGGACTCCCTGCGGATGGAACCTGAATAGGCGATAAACCTGGACTAGAGACTCGAGTGTTTAGGTAGGCTGTGGCCGACACCCACGTTGGGCTTCCGCTTGAAGGTTGCCGAGTACACGTCGTGTAGCGACGATAAGTGGTGAGAGCGTGTGTGACGAAGTACACCCCTGCAGGGTATGAAACTATTCGAATAGCCGCGTCCGCGGTAAAGGACTACTTGGTCGCTTATGCAGTTCATAGACAAGTAAATGGATACTACTAAAAGCCTCAAGATAAGTGTGAGTACCGCGGATGGCCCTCTCGTTGGATGACGAGGGAGGATCCACGGTGGAGTATTGAGATGGTGATTAGTGGACTCGTGTGCGAAAACTATTTCACAAGTGGTGTATCGTAGGATAGCTTAGCCAAGAGTCAAAGCTGGCTTGCTGCAATAACCCCACTACCTTCTTGAGAATGAACATGTATAGTAGGATCTGTTGTAAGACTTGCTGAGTACCTTTGTACTCATGTTGCTTTAATTACTGTTTTCAGACGACAACACCGCCCCTTCTGACGGGTTCTACGTAGAACTCGACGACGACGAGTGACGCGCCACCCAGGTGGTGATCTAGGCTTGTGAAGGGCCTATGTAGATAGACAGGCTTCGTCAAGCCTTCTTTCTTTCTAGTGTCTGTACCCAGACAGTTTGCTTCCGCATGTGCTTGTATGATTGTATGACTTGAGTGTCGGGTCATGTGACCCCTATCTGTATGAACAAGTTATGTAAGGCTCTCCGGAGCCCTTTAAATAAAGTACTTGAGTTGTAGAGTTTTGTTGTGATGCCATGTTGTATTTGCACATATCGAGCATATTGTGTGTATGTTTGAAATGCTTGGTATGTGTGGGATCCGACAATCTAGTTGCTTATCCTTGGCAGCCTCTCTTATGGGGAAATGTAGTCTAGTGCCTCCTTGAGCCATAGTAGTCCGCTACAGCCCGGTTCACCGGAGTCCTGCTAGCCCAGCACTACTGCTCTGGACACTCGACTGGCCGGCATGTGAGTCATATCGTTCCTGTGTCTGTCCCTTCGGGGAAATGTCACGCGGTGACATCCGGAGTCCTGCCTAGCCTGCTACAGCCCGGGTTCCCGGAGTCCTGTTAGCCCAGTGCTACAGCCCGGATTCACACGCTGCTGACCGACACGTTCGATGTTGATTCATGTATGCCTGTCCCCATACGTTAGTGCCGCTTTGGGTTCACGACTAGCCATGTCGGCCCGGGTTCTCTGTCATATGGATGCTAGCGACATTATCATATACGTGAGCCAAAAGGCGCAAACGGTCCCGGGCCATGGTAAGGCGACACCCGTGGGAGTACCGTGCGTGAGGCCGCAATGTTATATGAGGTGTTACAGGCTAGATCGGTGTGACTTGGAATCGGGGTCCTGACAGCGTTGGCATCAGAGCCGGACTGCCTGTAGGTGCGATAAGCCAAACTGGTCGATGTCGAGTCTAGAAATGCTTTAGTTATATGTAGGGGAATTGATTGTGGGAGGGAACGTAAGGTGCTTTTACTCCTTTACCTCATGCCCTCTGATCTGAGTCATACTCTTCTCATTCTACGCGGGTTAAGGACTAGGCTCTCTCCTCTCTATCAGGTTCACGTGTTACTAATCCGTAGTAACTTATAGGATTGTTGGTTCCATGCTTCGGTTCAGTTTCTACTACCCTAGTATGTTGTCGGTTGAACCAGAACCTTGACATGATGTTGTTGAGTGGTATTGCAAACTGTTGCGAATGTCTCAAATCCTTTTTCGAGCATTTACAGCCGTTATGCTGTCCAAATTCTCCTAGAAATACTAATGCCTTGCATTATTTCGTGCTTTCAGATGGCCACCCGTTCCCAGAACCAAGTGGTTCGTCTGACCCGGTGCATCGGCGTACCTGGTCACACGGCCATGTTGGTCCGAGTGATGGTTGAGACAGGCTATCGTTGGTATCCCGAGTATACCGTCGAGGAGCAGTTCCGAGACTTTAATCAAAGTCAATATCTTTGCACAGTCAGGATTTACCCATCCTATCCTGGAGCCACTGAACCCCTCCATTGCTCTTATGGACTTGGGGTTACTATCGAGATGTCCGTGCAGGACGCAGCTTACTCAATGATGACTATCATGCGAGCCAGAACTGCCTTGCTTCAGAACACCGACTTCTGCTATATGCCAGCAGCACTCCCTGGGGCACAGGGGTACTATCAGGCCACTTACTGTGATTCTACCCATGAGGGCTCACTACTCCGTACCACCACCGAGATGCTTGAGGACAAGGACCGTGAGAATCGTGCCTTGCGAATGGAGCTCTTTAATGCTCGTGCTGATCACTGGGCCACTCTGACACGGTTTGCACCTGCCGTGCAAGCTGGGTTTATGGACATGAGGGACATATACCCCGTGCGATCTGGTCTGCCAGAATGTATGGAATGGCGTGATGTAGGAGGCATCACCCCTCCTCGTGGACCCCGTCTGCCACCGTTTGTTGGACCAAGGCCACACCCGAGTCCCTATGGACCGCAAGCTCCACAGGACCGACTGTTTCCAGATGATCATGTTCAGCTTCCAGGACATGGTGGTGACTTCTATGAGGATTACTACGGAGACGTCTGAGTTGGTAGTAGTTCCACTAGTATTGTAACAGTTGTAATCTCCACAGTCCTGCGTGTCTTGTGGGATACGACTTGGTGTGTATCACGTTCCGGAGGTGTAGAAAAATAATGTATAGGAGCTTGGAATGCCTCTGATGAGATGTATCGTCTTTCATCGTAGTTGTACCTTAGCCTGGGCTTGTACTAAACTATGTATGGCGTGTATGACCGTTGGTATATGTATGTTGCTATGTTACCATGTCATACTGATGGTCATCTCTGCATTCCGTGTTATCCATTACATTCCGCATTTCCCTATCAAGATTTAGCCATCCTCGTCTAAACCGTTGCTTTGTTTCTCCTAGGATGGTTAACACCCGCAACAACCCTGCTGTCCAGGCGCAGGGTGAAGCCAATGCAGCCAGGGCGGAGGATCTGCCCCAACCGCCTTCACTGGCCGAAGTTATGCTGGAGGCAGAAAGAAACAAGCGTGAGACTAACCGCTTGCTAGAGCGAATTGAGCAGAATACTGCACGTCACCAGAGGAACGACCTGGTGTCCATCAATGACTTTATCAAGCTGTACCCACCGAAGTTCAACCACTCCGTCGAGCCCCTTGATGCGGATGATTGGCTTCGCAGCATCACCCATAAGCTACGTTCTGCCAACGTAGCCGAAGCTGATAAGGTTACCTACGCTGCCTATCACCTCGAAGGCCCTGCTAGCCTTTGGTGGGAGAACTTTGAGGCTATGCGCCCAGCTGGCCAAATCACTACTTGGGCTGAATTCAGTGAGGCTTTCCGTGAGCATCACATTCCGGAGGGTCTCATAGATCGTAAGCGGGAAGAATTCTGCAACTTCACCCAAGGCAGACTGACCGTGGATGCTTACAGCCGTGAGTTTGGAAATCTAGCACGCTATGCTCCTGAAGAGGTATCCACCGACGCCAAGAAGCAGGCAAGGTTCCGCAAGGGACTTAGCCCCGAGCTTCGCCGTGATCTCCGTCTGCATGAGTGCACCTCTTTCCAGAAGTTGGTCAATAAGGCCATCAGTGCCGAGACAGGACAAACTGACTATGACGCTACACGCAAGCACTCTCGTGATTTTGGTTCCTCATCTGGCTCCGGATCCCAGAAGCGCCGGGTCTGGATTCCAAATACTGCTCTGCCACCCAGGTTCACTCCGAGGCCATCCTTCGAGGCGCCTCGCCCCAACCAGCAGCATGCACCGCCCAAGGTTTATGGTGGCCCCGCTGCTAATGCTGCTCCACGCCCCAATATTGTGACATGCTTCAAGTGTGGAGAAACGGGTCACTATTTGCGCGAGTGCCCCCGAAACAACCTCAATCAACCTGGACAGTCCGTTGGCCGTGGTAAGCCAGCAGGAAAGACTTACTACGCCAAGCCAGCCACCACTGCACGTGGCCATGTCAACTATGTTTCAGCTGAAGAAACTCATGAGGATCCCAACGTCGTCCTTGGTACGCTCCTTGTTAATTGCCATCCGGCAACTGTTCTTTTCGATACTGGAGCATCTCATTCATTTATCTCTGAGAGCTATGCTCGATTACACAACACCACATTTGTGACATGCCTACTTCCATGGTAATCCAAACCCCTGGTTCTAAGTGGCAAACCTCTAAGATAAGCCATGGAAATGAAATTCTTGTTGACAGACTGGTCTTCCTTGCATCACTAATAGCTCTCAAGTCCTCGGACATAAACATCATCTTGGGTATGGACTGGATGTCAGCTCATTATGCTAAGATTGATTGCTCTACTAGAACTGTTCAACTCACCCATCCGTCGGGCAAGACAGTCAATGTTTTGACCCGAGTGTCTAAGCGTCAGCTCTACTCATTAAATGCCAACCCTCTTCCAGACCTCGAAGATGTGCCGGTAGTCCGTGACTTCCCGGATGTCTTCCCTGAAGAACTGCCAGGTATTCCACCTGACAGGGATGTTGAGTTCGTGATAGACCTTGTTCCAGGAACCGTCCCAATCTCTAGAAGACCCTATAAGATGGCACCCCTAGAGCTAGCCGAGCTTAAGAAACAACTCGATGAGTCCTTGAAAAAGGGTTTCATCCGTCCTAGTTCTTCTCCGTGGGCTTGCCCCGTCCTCTTCGTCAAGAAGAAGGATGGTACGGATCGGATGGTTGTAGATTACCGACCCGTCAACCTAGTCACAATCAAGAACAAGTATCCGCTTCCCAGGATCAACGACCTGTATGATCAGCTCGCTGGATCCTCAGTCTTCTCTAAAATGGATTTGAGGTTGGGCTACCATCAAATCAAAATCAAGAACGGGGACATTCCTAAAACGGCCTTTGTTACTCGTTATGGCCAATACGAGTATACAGTCATGTCCTTCGGGTTAACCAATGCTCCAGCCACCTTCTCTCGGTTAATGAACTCAATCTTCATGGAGTATTTGGATAAATTCGTCGTAGTATACCTCGATGATATACTCATCTACTCCAAGAACGAGGCAGAACATGCCGAGCATCTAAGGCTAGTACTGACGAAACTTCGAGAGCATCGCCTTTATGCTAAATTCTCTAAGTGTGAATTCTGGTTGCCAGAAGTGACCTATCTAGGCCACGTGATCTCTGGTAAGGGTATTGCTGTCAATCCCGAGCGAGTTCAAGCCATCCTTGACTGGACTCCCCCTGAAACGGTCAAGCAAGTTCGGAGTTTCCTTGGCTTAGCGAGCTACTGCCGCCGCTTCGTCGAGAATTTCTCCAAGGTTGCTAAACCTCTAACCGAACTCCTCAAGAAAGATAAAAAGTTCGAGTGGACCCCACAGTGCGAGTTCAGCTTTCAGGAACTGAAAAGACGCCTGACATCTGCCCCCGTACTCGTACCACCAGATTTTTCTAAGGACTTTGTTATCTATTGCGACGCCTCGCGACAAGGACTAGGTTGCATACTCATGCAAGACCGTCATGTGATTGCCTACGCTTCCCGACAGTTGCGTCCACATGAGGATAATTATCCCACACATGATCTAGAGCTTGCAGCCGTAGTCCATGCACTCAAAACATGGCGACATTACCTTCTCGGTAATCGTTGCGAGATTTTCACCGACCACCAGAGTCTGAAATACATCTTCACCCAACCGGATTTGAATCTCAGGCAAAGACGTTGGGTCGAGTTGATCTCAGACTACGACTTAGGAATTACTTACACCCCGGGCAAAGCCAACGTCATGGCTGATGCGCTAAGCCGTAAATCCTATTGTAACAACTTGATGTTACAACAAAGTCAACCACTTCTCCACGAGGAATTCTGTAAGCTTAACCTTCACATTGTTCCTCAAGGATTTCTATCCACCCTGGTGGCGAAACCTACCCTTACGGATCAGATCATCAAAGCTCAGAAGGTAGATCCGGGAATCTCCCGTATTAAGAGAAACATCAAGAAAGGAGTTGCGGATTGTTTCTCCGTTGATGACCAAGGTGTTGTGTTCTTTGGAGACCGCCTAGTGGTTCCCAAGGTACGCAACCTGAGGCGATTGATCCTTAAGGAAGCTCATGAATCTCCTCTCACCATTCATCCCGGTAGTACTAAAATGTATCAAGACCTACGCCAGAGGTTTTGGTGGACTAGGATGAAGAGAGAAATTGCTCAATACATTGCTAATTGCGACGTCTGCCGTCGTGTTAAAGCAGAGCATCAACGGCCTGCTGGCACCCTTCAGCCTCTGGCTATTCCTGAATGGAAATGGGATAAAATCGGTATGGATTTCATTACCGGGTTTCCCAGGACCAAGAGGGGAATAATGCTATCTTCGTTGTTGTCGATCGTCTTTCCAAAGTAGCCCACTTCCTACCTGTTCGTGAGAGTATAACCGCTAGCCAGCTAGCAGACTTGTACATCTCCCGAATAGTGTCTCTTCATGGTGTTCCATTGGAAATTAACTCAGACCGTGGAAGTCTCTTCACCTCTCGATTTTGGGAAAGTTTCCAAAATGCTATGGGAACTCGTCTCTCTTTTAGCACCGCCTTTCACCCTCAATCAAGTGGTCAGGTAGAACGAGTTAATCAAATTCTGGAGGATATGCTCCGAGCTTCTGTCATCTCTTTCGGCATGGATTGGGAGAAATGCCTTCCATTCGCCGAGTTCGCTTATAACAATAGTTACCAAGCTAGCTTGGGCAAAGCCCCTTTCGAGGTTCTCTATGGACGAAAATGTCGAACGCCTCTTAACTGGTCAGAAACCGGGGAAAGACAACTCTTTGGCCCGGATATGATCCAGGAAGCAGAAGAGCAGGTTCGCATTATTCGTGAGAAATTGAAAACAGCCCAATCTCGCCAAAAGAGCCATTATGATCGCAAACATAAGGCTATGACTTTTGAGGTTGACGAGAAGGCTTACCTTCGGGTGACTCCTTTAAAGGGAACCCATCGATTCGGTATCAAAGGCAAATTGGCCCCTCGCTACATTGGACCCTTTCGCATTCTTGCCAAGCGAGGAGAAGTTGCCTACCAATTGGAACTACCTCCGCATCTTTCCAAGGTTCATGACGTCTTCCACGTTTCCCAACTCAGGCGTTGCTTCTCGGATCCTATCCGTGGAGTGGACCACGAAACGCTTGATCTCCAAGATAATCTCACATATCGGGAGTATCCCGTTCGAATCCTTGATCAAGCCGAGCGTACCACTCGACGCCAAAACATCAAGTTTCTCAAAGTTCAATGGTCACACCATTCCGAGAAAGAAGCTACTTGGGAAAGGGAGGATCGTCTTCGACTTGAGTACCCCACCTTCTTCCCAACGGATCCTAAATCTCGGGACGAGATTCTTTTGAGTGGGGGTGAGTTGTCACATCCTAGCTAGTTCATGCATTAGAGTGTTGCATCATGTCTACATTTCACAGAAAACCTGAAATGGGGATGCCAGAAACCCCCAGCACCTCCCTGGAACAACTAGGGTTTACTAAAATTCTTTCCAATGAACCTGAAATGCCCTCCATAAATGTTCACCACCTTTGGTCTTGGTTAAAACCTCTGCCAAAAATGGTTTCATATTTTTGGAGGCCATCTTGGATTTTTGCACAAGCCATAAGTATTTGCATTTGGGCATTTTAAATGCTATAAATATTTTCAAATGCCCAAATAATCTTGAAAGTATTTTTTAGGCTGTTGGGAATAATCTCAAAGGTGCCTCAGAATATTTTCAGGATTTTTCCAAATGAAATAGTATTTTTACTATTTCAAAACACAGTACAGAAATAAATAAAAAGAGAAAAGAACAGAAGGCAGAGAAACTTACCTGGCAGCCCACCTGGCGGCCCAGCACTGTGCTGGCCCGCGCCAGTCAGCTGCCTGCTCTCGCCAGAGCAGGCAGAGAGGTGATGCCGGCGAGCGTGAGCTCGCCACGGCGCCAGCTGCTTGCCGCCCTCGCCGCGGATGAGCTGGCCGACCTCCCTCGACGCGCCCCGAGCCCCTGGACATCGCCATTCTCCCCCATCGCCTCTCCCTCGCCTTCTCCCCACCATGGCCGACGCCGCCGCAGACACCTCATCGGAGTAACCGCGGCCACCGTCGACCTCGCGCCGTACTACCGTATCCTACAGCACCGCCGTCGCCCACTCCTTCGAGCAAGCTGAGCCCCAAGCGCTCGTTTGCCCCGAAGCTCCGTCACCGACCTCGCCTTCGCCGCTCACCGTCGGAGATCCCCTCCGCCGTCGCCACTGCTACAGCTCGTCTCCGACCTCGCCGCCTGCTCCGTCGCAACCGCCGTGAGCATGGCCACCTTCCCATCCTCTCCTCTCTCTCTCTCGAGCTCTGTAGCTACCGCACGAAGCTCACCCGTACGCGCCGCCGCACGAGCTCGTCGCCGACGAGGCTCCGGCCATCCAACGGCCACACCACCGTAGCCATTAGCTTCACCGCAACGCCAGGAACCCGTAGCACCCTCGCACGTTCCTCGCCGTGCTCTCTAGCTACGGTTTCAACCACGCCCGTACCCCGGCAGCCGCACGGCTCGTCGCCGGCGTCGATTCCGGCGACCCCGAGCTCCACTACCACCACCAGTCGACGCGGTTCGCCCCCAGCTACACGTAGGTACTCTCCGCCGTCCTTTTGGTCGCCGGAGGGGGATCCCGCACTCCACCGCCGCGTCTGGACGTCGCCGGCGGCTAAACGCCGGCGAGTCAACGTGGTTTGACCACAGGTTGACCCCCCCAGGGTCACTGACAAGTGGGGCCCGCCTGCTAATTAATCTGAGTTAGAGATTAAAACTAATCCTAATTAACTAATTACCTAACAGTGACACTGACACAGGGGACCCACACGTCAGGTTTGACCTGGACGACCCCGTTGACCTGCTGACGTCACACTGACGTCAGGCTGACGCAGTAAAGCATTTACTGGAATTATTCTTATATTGGAAATTCCAGAAATTATCACAAACTTCAAAAAATCATAGAAAATAATCTATAGCTCAGAATGAAAAGATTTATATATGAAAAATGATCAGAAAAATCCATTCTATCCATCTGTACTGGTTTCATGCATGATTAAGCAAGTTAACCTACTGTTTTATACAGAACAAGATAAAGCACTAATATGGGCCATTTATGAACTTGGAATTTGAATCTTTGATTCAAATTAGTCCAAACCCATCTGGTCTTAGTTGCATTAGCCCAATACATCCATTTTGCCATGTCTCATGCATGCATCATATTGTTGCACTTGCTTGGTGTTGATTGTGCTTCGATGTGTTCATTGTGGTAGGTCCTGCCTCCGAGGATATTCACGAGTATCCAACTGAAGGGCAGTATCCCACCACCACTCCGTCAGGCAAGCAACCCATTGATCATTTCGATACAAACCCATCTTCTCGCTTCTGCTCTCGTTTACTGCATTAAGACAACGCGATTCAAACTGCTGTGTGTTGCGGTAGTTGAACCCACTTTCCTTTGCATGACCTGTCATTGCCACAGTAACTAGATGAAACCCACTAGCATGTGTAGGAGTTGATTGAGCCATGTTGTGTTCCTACAATGCTATGCTTGCTATGCTTAGAGTTGTGTCAGGTCTGGCTCATCAGGGTGATGAACTAGAGTGAAAGTGTGTGTGTCGGTAAAGAGAGTGAAGTGTTGAATACGATTTGGTAAAGGTATCGATGGGAGGCCATGTAGGAGTACATGGTGGGTTGTTTCATTGAGACCGTCCCTAAGAACTGAGATCTGTATGCGTGATTTAAGATTCAGCTACTACCACACATTGGGCCCGAAACCAATGGACCCCCTCGGCTTCTTAATCACCCTTGTCCTCTGTCCAGGAGTTGCACGTAGTTTCTGGTGTTTGTAGTAAGCTGGAGGCCGTGGACAGCGCTGACCAAGGGGTGGGCTGTGATGCGGTAGGCTCGTGGCACGGTGTACCGAGTCGCCCGTTTGGTGTCCGGGAACCCTGCACACATCGTTCGGGGCCGTATGTGGAAACCTCGGCCGGACTCCCTGCGGATGGAACCTGAATAGGCGATAAACCTGGACTAGAGACTCGAGTGTTTAGGTAGGCTGTGGCCGACACCCACGTTGGGCTTCCGCTTGAAGGTTGCCGAGTACACGTCGTGTAGCGACGATAAGTGGTGAGAGCGTGTGTGACGAAGTACACCCCTGCAGGGTATGAAACTATTCGAATAGCCGCGTCCGCGGTAAAGGACTACTTGGTCGCTTATGCAGTTCATAGACAAGTAAATGGATACTACTAAAAGCCTCAAGATAAGTGTGAGTACCGCGGATGGCCCTCTCGTTGGATGACGAGGGAGGATCCACGGTGGAGTATTGAGATGGTGATTAGTGGACTCGTGTGCGAAAACTATTTCACAAGTGGTGTATCGTAGGATAGCTTAGCCAAGAGTCAAAGCTGGCTTGCTGCAATAACCCCACTACCTTCTTGAGAATGAACATGTATAGTAGGATCTGTTGTAAGACTTGCTGAGTACCTTTGTACTCATGTTGCTTTAATTACTGTTTTCAGACGACAACACCGCCCCTTCTGACGGGTTCTACGTAGAACTCGACGACGACGAGTGACGCGCCACCCAGGTGGTGATCTAGGCTTGTGAAGGGCCTATGTAGATAGACAGGCTTCGTCAAGCCTTCTTTCTTTCTAGTGTCTGTACCCAGACAGTTTGCTTCCGCATGTGCTTGTATGATTGTATGACTTGAGTGTCGGGTCATGTGACCCCTATCTGTATGAACAAGTTATGTAAGGCTCTCCGGAGCCCTTTAAATAAAGTACTTGAGTTGTAGAGTTTTGTTGTGATGCCATGTTGTATTTGCACATATCGAGCATATTGTGTGTATGTTTGAAATGCTTGGTATGTGTGGGATCCGACAATCTAGTTGTTTATCCTTGGCAGCCTCTCTTATGGGGAAATGTAGTCTAGTGCCTCCTTGAGCCACAGTAGTCCGCTACAGCCCGGTTCACCGGAGTCCTGCTAGCCCAGCACTACTGCTCTGGACACCTGACTGGCCGGCATGTGATTCATATCGTTCCTGTGTCTGTCCCTTCGGGGAAATGTCACGCGGTGACATCCGGAGTCCTGCCTAGCCTGCTACAGCCCGGGTTCCCGGAGTCCTGTTAGCCCAGTGCTACAGCCCGGATTCACACGCTGCTGACCGACACGTTCGATGTTGATTCATGTATGCCTGTCCCCATACGTTAGTGCCGCTTTGGGTTCACGACTAGCCATGTCGGCCCGGGTTCTCTGTCATGTGGATGCTAGCGACATTATCATATACGTGAGCCAAAAGGCGCAAACGGTCCCGGGCCATGGTAAGGCGACACCCGTGGGAGTACCGTGCGTGAGGCCGCAATGTTATATGAGGTGTTACAGGCTAGATCGGTGTGACTTGGAATCGGGGTCCTGACAGAATGCCAGAAGCTTGGCGCCACTTCATCCATCTGGCTTTGATTCGATGGTTCACATCTTCATCAATACCCCCATCCCCCTCCAGCATTGACCCCAAATACCGAAAGGTGTCCTTCTGGGGAACCACCTGGCCATCAAGGCTAACCTCCTCCTCCTCACACCTAGTAGTACTGAAACCGCACATCATGTACTCGGTTTTAGTTCTACTAAGCCTAAACCCTTTCGATTCCAAGGTTTGTCTCCATAACTCTAACTTCCTAGTTACCCCTGTCCGACTATCGTCAACTAGCACCACATCATCTGCAAAGAGCATACACCATGGGATATCTCCTTGTATATCCCTTGTGACCTCATCCATCACCAATGAAAAAAGATAAGGGCTCAAAGCTGACCCCTGATGCAGTCCTATCTTAATCGGGAAGTCGTCAGTGTCGACATCACTTATTCGAACACTTGTCACAACATTATCATACATGTCCTTGATGAGGGTAATGTACTTTGTTGGGACTTTGTGTTTCTCCAAGGCCCACCACATAACATTTCGTGGTATCTTATCATAGGCCTTCTCCAAGTCAATGAACACCATATGCAAGTCCTTCTTTTGCTCCCTATATCTCTCCATAAGTTGTCGTACCAAGAAAATGGCTTCCATGGTCGACCTCCCAGGCATGAAACCAAACTGATTTTTGGTCACGCTTGTCATTCTTCTTAAGCGGTGCTCAATGACTCTCTCCCATAGCTTCATTGTATGGCTCATCAGCTTAATTCCACGGTAATTAGTACAACTCTGAACATCCCCCTTGTTCTTGAAGATTGGTACTAATATACTCCGTCTCCATTCTTCTGGCATTTTGTTTGCCCGAAAAATGAGGTTGAAAAGCTTGGTTAGTCATACTATCGCTATGTCCCCGAGACCTTTCCACACCTAAATGGGGATACAATCAGGGCCCATCGCCTTGCCTCCTTTCACCCTTCTTAAAGCCTCCTTGACCTCAGACTCCTGGATTCACCGCACAAAACGCATGCTGGTCTCATCAAAGGAGTCATCCAGTTCAATGGTAGAACTCTCATTCTCCCCATTGAAAAACTTGTCGAAGTACTCCCGCCATCTATGCTTAATCTCCTCGTCCTTCACCAAGAGTTGGCCTGCTCCGTCCTTGATGCATTTGACTTGGCCAATGTCCCTCGTCTTCCTCTCTCGGATCTTGGCCATCTTATAGATGTCCCTTTCGCCTTCCTTTCATGTCTAACCGTTGGTAGAGGTCCTCATATGCCCGACCCCTTGCTTCACCAACAGCTCACTTTGTAGCCTTCTTCGCCATCTTGTACTTCTCTATGTTGTCTGCACTCCTATCCAGGTATAGGCGTCTGAAGCAATCTTTCTTCTCTTTAATCGCCTTCTAGACATCATCATTCCACCATCAGGTATCCTTATCTTCGCTTCTCCTTCCCCTGGACAATCCAAACTTCTCCGAGGCCACCTTACAAATGCAAGTCGCCATCTTCATCCACATATTGTCCGCATCCCTTCCTTCCTCCCAAGGGCCCTCCTTAATGACCCTCTCCTTGAACGCCTGAGCTACCTCCCCCTTGAGCTTCCACCACTTCGTTCTAGCGACTTTGGCACGCTTATCCCGCTGGACATGAATCCAAAAGCGAAAGTCGGCAACCACCAGCTTATGCTGGGGTACAACACTCTCTCTAGGTATCACCTTACAGTCTAGGCACGCACGCCTATCTTCTCTTCTCGAGAGGATGAAATCAATCTGGCTAGAGTGTTGGCCACTACTAAAAGTCACCAGATGTGATTCTCTCTTTCTAAAGAGGGTGTTAGCTACAATCATGTTGTAGGCTAGAGCAAAGCTTAAGACATCTTATCCTTCTTGATTCCTGATGCCATAGCCAAAGTCCCCATCCGCCCCTTCAAAACATGTGTTAGATGTACCCACGTGGCCATTGAGGTCTCCTCCTATGAAGAGCTCCTCACCAATCGGTACACTCCTAACCATGTCTTCCAGGCCTTCCCAGAACTCCCTCTTGGTGTTCTCATTGTGGCCTACTTGTAGGGCATACGCGCTGATAACATTGAGAACCAAGTCCTCAACTACCAACTTGACCAGGATAATCCGGTCCCCACGTCTCTTGACGTCTACCACTCCATACTTGAGGCTCTTGTTGATCAAGATGCCTACGCCATTTCTGTTTGCAGTCGTCCCCGTGTACCACAGCTTGAAGCCGGTATCCTCACCTCCTTCGCCTTCTGTCCTCTCCATTTGGTTTCTTGGACGCAAAGGATATCAACACCTCTCCTCACCGCTGCATCAACTAGCTTCCGAAGCTTCCCTGTCAGAGACCCTATGTTCCAGCTATCTAAGCGAATTCTCCTAGGCTCGGCTAGCTTCCTTACCCTTCGCACTCGTCGAGTTAAATGTGAAGACCCTTGCTCATTTTCCACTACATCAGAGAGGGGTTGCCCTCTCTGATTTCTGTTGGGGATCGTAGCAGAAATTTAAAATTTTCTACGCATCACCAAGATCAATCTATGAAGTCATCTAGCAATGAGAGAGATGAGTGCATCTACATACCCTTGTAGATCGCGAGCGGAAGTGTTCAAGTGAACGGGGTTGATGGAGTCGTACTCGTCGTGATCCAAATCACCGATGATCCTAGCGCCGAACGGACGGCACCTCCACGTTCAACACACGTACGGTTGGGAGAGACGTCTCCTCCTTCTTGATCCAGCAAGGGGAAGGAGAGGTTGATGGAGATCCAGCAGCACGACGGCGTGGTGGCCTGGTGGAAGCAGCGGGGATCTTGGCAGGGCTTCGCCAAGCTCAGTGAGAGGGAGAGGTGTTACGGGGGGAGAGGGAGGCGCCAGGGGCTTGGGTGCGCAGCCCTCCCTCCCCCCTCTTTATATAGGGGCCCTGGGGTGGGCGCCGGCCCCTAGAGATCCAATCTCAAGGGGGGGCGGTGGCCAAGGGGGGAACTTGCCCCCCAAGTCAGGTGGGGCGCCCCCACCCCCAGGGTTTCCAACCCTAGGCGCAGGGGAGCCCATGGGGGGCGCACCAGCCCACCAGGGGCTGGTTCCCTTCCCACTTCAGCCCATGGGGCCCTCCGGGATAGGTGGCCCCACCCAGTGGACCCCCGGGACCCTTCCGGTGGTCCCGGTACAATACCGGTGACCCCCGAAACTTTCCCGGTGGTCGAAACTGGACTTCCTATATACAAATCTTTACCTCCAGACCATTCTGGAACTCCTCGTGATGTCCGGGATCTCATCCGGGACTCCGAACAACTTTCGGGTTACCGCATACTAATATCTCTATAACCCTAGCGTCACCGAACCTTAAGTGTGTAGACCCTACGGGTTCGGGAGACACGCAGACATGACCGAGACGACTCTCTGGTCAATAACCAACAGCGGGATCTGGATACCCATGTTGGCTCCCACATGCTCCTCGATGATCTCATCGGATGAACCACGATGTCGAGGATTCAAGTATCCCGTATACAATTCCCTTTGTCAATCGGTACTTTACTTGCCCGAGATTCGATCGTCGGTATCCCAATACCTCATTCAATCTCGTTACCGGCAAGTCACTTTACTCGTACCGTAAAGCATGATCCCGTGACCAATCACTTGGTCACATTGAGCTCATTATGATGATGCATTAACGAGTGGGCCCAGAGATACCTCTCCGTCATACGGAGTGACAAATCCCAGTCTCGATCTGTGCCAACCCAACAGACACTTTCGGAGATACCTGTAGTGCACCTTTATAGCCACCCAGTTACGTTGTGACGTTTGGTACACCCAAAGCATTCCTACGATATCCGAGAGTTGCACGATCTCATGGTCTAAGGAAATGATACTTGACATTAGAAAAGCTTTAGCAAACGAACTACACGATCTAGTGCTATGCTTAGGATTGGGTCTTGTGCATCACATCATTCTCCCAATGATGTGATCCCATTATCAATGACATCCAATGTCCATGGTCAGGAAACCGTAACCATCTATTGATCAACGAGCTAGTTAACTAGAGGCTCACTAGGGACATGTGGTCTATGTGTTCACACATGTATTACGATTTCCGGATAACACAATTATAGCATGAACAATAGACAATTATCATGAACAAGGAAATATAATAATAACCATTTTATTATTGCCTCTAGGGCATATTTCCAATAGTCTCCCACTTGCACTAGAGTCAATAATCTAGTTACATTGTGATGAATCGTACGCCCATAGAGTTCTGGTGTTGATCATGTTTCGCTCGTGGAAGAGGTTTAGTCAACGGATCTGCGACATTCAAATCCGTATGCACTTTACAAATATCTATGTCTCCATTTTGAACATTTTCACGAATGGAGTTGAAGCGACGCTTGATGTGCCTGGCCTTCTTATGAAACCTGGGCTCCTTGGCAAGGGCAATAGCTCCAGTGTTGTCACAGAAGAGAGTCATCGGCCCCGATGCATTGGGAATAACTCCTAGGTCGGCAATGAACTCCTTCATCCAGATTGCTTCATGTGCTGCCTCCGAGGCTGCCATGTACTCCGCTTCACATGTAGATCCCGCCACGACGCTTTGCTTGCAACTGCACCAGCTGACTGCCCCACCATTCAAAATATACACGTATCCGGTTTGTGACTTAGAGTCATCCAGATCTGTGTCGAAGCTAGCATCGACGTAACCCTTTACGACGAGCTCTTCGTCACCTCCATAAACGAGAAACATATCCTTAGTCCTTTTCAGGTACTTCAGGATATTCTTGACCGCTGTCCAGTGTTCCATGCCGGGATTACTTTGGTACCTTCCTACCAAACTTACGGCAAGGTTTACATCAGGTCTGGTACATAGCATGGCATACATAATAGACCCTATGGCCGAGGCATAGGGGACGACACTCATCTTTTCTCTATCTTCTGCCGTGGTCGGGCATTGAGCCGTGCTCAATCTCACACCTTGCAATACAGGCAAGAACCCCTTCTTGGACTGATCCATATTGAACTTCTTCAATATCTTGTCAAGGTATGTGCTTTGTGAAAGACCTATGAGGCGTCTCGATCTATCTCTATAGATCTTGATGCCTAATATGTAAGCAGCTTCTCCAAGGTCCTTCATTGAAAAACACTTATTCAGGTAGGCCTTTATACTTTCCAAGAATTCTATATCATTTCCCATCAATAGTATGTCATCCACATATAATGAGAGAAATGCTACAGAGCTCCCACTCACTTTCTTGTAAACACAGGCTTCTCCATAAGTCTGCGTAAATCCAAACGCTTTGATCATCTCATCAAAGCGAATGTTCCAACTCCGAGATGCTTGCACCAGCCCATAGATTGAGCGCTGGAGCTTGCATACTTTTTCAGCATTCTTAGGATCGACAAAACCTTCCGGCTGCATCATATACAATTCTTCCTTAAGGAAGCCGTTAAGGAATGCCGTTTTGACGTCCATTTGCCATATCTCATAATCGTAGAATGCGGCAATTGCTAACATGATTCGAACGGACTTCAGCTTCGCTACGGGTGAGAAGGTCTCATCGTAGTCAACACCTTGAACTTGTCGATAACCCTTAGCGACAAGTCGAGCTTTATAGATGGTAACATTTCCATCCGCGTCCGTCTTCTTCTTAAAGATCCATTTATTTTCTATCGCTCGCCGATCATCGGGCAAGTCTGTCAAAGTCCATACTTTGTTTTCATACATGGATCCTATCTCGGATTGCATGGCTTCAAGCCGTTTGTTGGAATCTGGACCCGCCATTGCTTCTTCATAGTTCGAAGGTTCACCGTTGTCCAACAACATGATTTCCAGAACAGGGTTTCCGTACCACTCTGGTGCGGAACGTGTCCTTGTGGACCTACGAAGTTCAGTGGTAACTTAATCATGATCGTCATCATCAACTTCCTCTCTAGTCGGTGTAGGCACCACAGAAACATTTTCTTGTGCTGTGCTACTTTCTGGTTCGAGAGGGGTCATCTCATCAAGTTCCACTTTCCTCCCACTTACTTCTTTCGAGAGAAACTCTTTCTCCAGAAAGGACCCGTTCTTGGCAACGAAGATCTTGCCTTCGGATCTGAGGTAGAAGGTATACCCAATGGTTTCGAGCTTTTCAGGTTGAAGTTTCTTGACATAACCATCGCATCCCCAAACTTTAAGAAACGACAGCTTAGGTTTCTTTCCAAACCATAATTCATACGGTGTCGTCTCAACGGATTTCGACGGAGCCCTATTTAAAGTGAATGCGGCAGTCTCTAAAGCATAACCCCAGAATGATAGCGGTAGATCGGTAAGAGACATCATAGATCGCACCATATCCAATAGAGTGCGATTACGACATTCGGATACACCATTACGCTGAGGTGTTCTAGGCGGCGTGAGTTGTGAAACAATTCCACATTTCCTTAAGTGTGTGCCAAATTCGTGACTCAAATATTCCCCTCCACGATCTGATTGTAAGAACTTTATTTTCCTGTCACGTTGATTCTCAGCCTCACTCTGAAATTCCTTGAACTTTTCAAAGGTCTCAGACTTGTGTTTCATTAAGTAGACATACCCATATCTACTCAAGTCATCAGTGAGGGTGAGAACATAACGATAGCCACCGCGAGCCTCAACGCTCATTGGACCGCACACATCAGTATGTATGATTTCCAATAAGTTGGTTGCTCGCTCCATTGTTCCGGAGAACGGAGTCTTGGTCATTTTGCCAATGAGGCATGGTTCGCACGTGTCAAATGATTAATAATCAAGAGACTCCAAAAGTCCATCTGCATGGAGTTTCTTCATGCGTTTGACACCAATGTGACCAAGGCGGCAGTGCCACAAGTATGTGGGACTATCATTATCAACCTTACATTTCTTGGCATTCATACTATGAATATGTGTAACATCACGTTCGAGATTCATTAAGAATAAACCATTGACCAGCGGGGCATGACCATAAAACATATCTCTCATATAAATAGAACAACCATTATTCTCGGATTTAAATGAGTAGCCATCTCGCATTAAACGAGATCCAGATACAATGTTCATGCTCAAAGCTGGCACTAAATAACAATTATTGAGGTTTAAAACTAATCCCGTAGGTAAATGTAGAGGTAGCGTGCCGACGGCGATCACATCGACCTTGGAACCATTCCCGACGCGCATCGTCACCTCGTCCTTCGCCAGTCTCCGCTTATTCCACAGCTCCTGCTTTGAGTTACAAATATGAGCAACCGCACCGGTATCAAATACCCAGGAGCTACTACGAGCGCTGGTTAGGTACACATCAATAACATGTATATCACATATACCTTTGGTATTGCCGGCCTTCTTATCCGCTAAGTACTTGGGGCAGTTCCGCTTCCAGTGACCGTTTCCCTTGCAATAAAAGCACTCAGTCTCAGGCTTAGGTCCATTCTTTGTCTTCTTCCTGGCAGCTTACTTACCGGGCGCGGCAACTCCCTTGCCGTCTTTCTTGAAGTTCTTCTTACCCTTGCCTTTCTTGAACTTAGTGGTTTTATTCACCATCAACACTTGATGTTCCTTTTTGATCTCCACCTCCGCTGATTTCAGCATTGAATATACCTCAGGAATGGTCTTTTCCATCCCCTGCATATTGAAGTTCATCACAAAGCTCTTGTAGCTAGGTGGGAGCGACTGAAGGATTCTGTCAATGACCGCGTCATCCGGGAGATTAACTCTCAGCTGAGACAAGCGGTTGTGCAACCCAGACATTTTGAGTATGTGCTCGCTGACGGAACTATTCTCCTCCATCTTACAACTGTAGAACTTGTCGGAGACTTCATATCTCTCGACCCGGGCATGAGCTTGGAAAACCATTTTCAGCTCTTGGAACATCTCATATGCTCCGTGCTGCTCAAAACGCTTTTGGAGCCCCGGTTCTAAGCTGTAAAGCATGCCGCACTGAACCAGGGATTAATCATCACTACGCGACTGCCAGGTGTTCAGAACGTCTTGAGTTACTGGGAAAACAGGTGCATCACCTAGCGGTGCTTCAAGGACATATGCTTTCTTGGCAGCTATGAGGATAATCCTCAGGTTATGGACCCAGTCCGTATAGTTGCTACCATCGTCTTTCAGCTTGGTTTTCTCTAGGAACGCGTTGAAGTTGAGGGCAACATTAGCGTGGGCCATTTGATCTACAAGACATATTGTAAAGGTTTTTAGACTAAGTTCATGATAATTAGGTTCATCAAATCAAATTATTAACGAACTCCCACTCAGACAGACATCCCTCTAGTCATCTAAGTGATACATGATCCGAGTCAACTAGGCCGTGTCCGATCATCACGTGAGACAGACTAGTCATCATCGGTGAACATCTTCATGTTGATCGTATCTGCTATACGACTCACGTTCGACCTTTCGGTCTCTTGTGTTCCGAGGCCATGTCTGTACATGCTAGGCTCGTCAAGTCAACCTAAGTGTATTGCGTGTGTAAATCTGGCTTACACCCATTGTATGCGAACGTTAGAACCTATCACACCCGATCATCACGTGGTGCTTCGAAACAACAAACTTTCGCAACGGTGCACAGTTAGGGGGAACACTTTCTTGAAATTTTAGCGAGGGATCATCTTATTTATGCGATGCTCCTCGATGATCTCATCGGATGAACCACGATGTCGAGGATTCAAGTAATCCCGTATACAATTCCCTTTGTCAATCGATACCCATGTTTCCAACCTCTCCGTCATACGGAGTGACAAATCCCAGTCTCGATCTGTGCCAACCCAACAGACACTTTCGGAGATACCTGTAGTGCACCTTTATAGCCACCCAGTTACGTTGTGACGTTTGGTACACCCAAAGCATTTCTACGGTATCCGGGAGTTGCACGATCTCATGGTCTAAGGAAATGATACTTGACATTAGAAAAGCTTTAGCAAACGAACTACACGATCTAGTGCTATGCTTAGGATTGGGTCTTGTCCATCACATCATTCTCCCAATGATGTGATCCCGTTATCAATGACATCCAATGTCCATGGTCAGGAAACCGTAACCATCTATTGATCAACGAGCTAGTTAACTAGAGGCTCACTAGGGACATGTTATGGTCTATGTGTTCACACATGTATTACGATTTCCGGATAACACAATTATAGCATGAACAATAGACAATTATCATGAACAAGGAAATATAATAATAACCATTTTATTATTGCCTCTAGGGCATATTTCCAACAATTTCTTATAAAGAAATCAAATGGTCTGTTAGAAGACTCAAACTATAGCCGCAAAGAATCCAGAAGAACTCAAATTATAGCCATCTTACATCATTGCGATATGAGGATCCCCAACACAAACCCAACATAAACCGAGATTATGCAACATCAAACAGGAGGCCAAGCCAGCTGCTAGAAACCCTCTAGATTCCAAACCAGAAACTAAAAGATAACAATTCAAACACAGAGTAGCTACAAGGGATAAGAAAACAATGCAAAAAGGAGCATCGGTATGGTGTGGATGAACGACTATGAAAATGTCAATAGCGAAGGAGACGCGCAGAGTCTTTTTCAACGATCAGCAATCCGAAGCACTCCGGATCTCCATCCCTGCAACGCACGAGCTTTTGTAGCCCCCTGCATCCAGCATGACTTATCTGCTGATGCTCAAGTAGTATATGTTTTTTGGTTGAACATTTTCCACTTTCAATATGGACAAATGCTCTGAAAGGGAAAGAAAATCTTGCTGTTCCGTGTGAGTTTTAGCTAATCATGATCCGCAACTACCGTTCTACTGATTGCACACGTACTACACCGAGGCAGATTATGACGTGGCCGGAGAGAAGTGTACTACCGTTCCGACAATTTGTACCATTGTACCTTTCGATGCTTCGTTATTATGTCACCGGATGGATATATACTCGGGCTTCGGTTTCATCATGCCGTGTCACGGGTAGCATGCAACCTCTATCTGATTATCTTGGCATGTCCTGATCGTCTGCTGATGCACACGGTACTTTGGCAGTACATAAAGACACCATTTGGTGGTTACAACTTACAAGGCAACATGTGGCTGCATATGGTCGGCAATCTGCGTGTACATGGAGGAAGTACCTAGATTAGTATATATGTTTGATTGATGATGGAAGGGAAGATGATTTTTAAAAGCATAGAGAAATGCATCTCGTGACCACGGGGAAGGGTGTAACCAGCCGGTTGAGTGGCTCCCTCCATCCACATGTGAACCGGTAGGGCCCAAGCTAGGTTGCCAATCACGGCTCCTCGTCCGCTTCTCCACCCGTCGATCATCTCCATTCCTTCCTTCCTTCCTTCCTTCTTCCTTTTGATCTCGAGTGGTACACCAAGAAGACGCTACGTACTGTAGCACTTAAGCCGCTGGCCTATAAATTCGCAAGCTCCCCAACGGCATTTACCACCAGAGTAGGGCCTTCGATCAGTAACCAGCGAGACCAGCAAGCAAGCCAGCCATGGCAGCGACCTCCTCCTCCTCCTCCTACGCCGTTGCGGTCGTTCTCATCTGCCTGCTCGCCGCCGATGGCTCCTGCGGCTGCCCTGGACCCACACCTGCCCCCACACCTATACCTGCCCCCACACTTACACCTCCACCTGCCCCCGCTAGCCCCAGCCCCGTCCCCGTTACACCTCCACCTGCGCCCGTTACCCCTAGCCCAGGCTCCGGCTCCGGCTCCGGCAGCACCAACGGCTCCTCCGGCGGCTGGCTGGACGCGAGGGCCACCTGGTACGGCGCACCCGATGGCGCTGGCCCGGACGACAACGGTGGCGCGTGCGGGTTCAAGAACGTGAACCTGCCTCCGTTCAACGCCATGACGTCGTGCGGCAACGAGCCGCTCTTCAAGGACGGCAAGGGATGCGGCTCCTGCTACCAGGTCCGAGTCATAGCCGGCATTGCAGTTGCTTCACACTGACAGTAGAGTGTTGACGGGTCTTTGATCGTCGTGTTGCATTGTGTTTGCGTGCAGATAAGGTGCGTGGGCAAGGCTCACCCGGCGTGCTCGGGCGTCCCCGAGACAGTGATCATCACAGACATGAACTACTACCCCGTCGCCCGCTACCACTTCGACCTCAGCGGCACCGCCTTCGGCGCCATGGCCAAGGACGGCCGCAACGACGAGCTCCGCCACGCCGGCATCATCGACATGCAGTTCAAGAGGGTGCCGTGCCAGTACCCGGGGCTGTCGGTGACGTTCCACGTGGAGAAGGGGTCGAACCCGAACTACCTGGCCATCCTGGTGGAGTACGGGAACGGCGACGGCGACGTGGCGCAGGTGGACCTCATGGACGGCGGCGAGCCGACGGGGGCCTGGAGGCCGATGAGGCACTCGTGGGGCTCCATCTGGCGCCTGGACACGCGCCGCCCGCTGCGGGGGCCCTTCTCGCTGCGCGTCACCAACGGCTCTGGCAGGTCGCTCGTCGCCGACCAGGTCATCCCCGCCGACTGGCAGGCCGACGCCGTGTACAGCTCCGACGTCCAGTTCGATGATTGATCGCGTTTGATGATCCATGGAAGGCATGCACGTCCATGCATGCATGCATGCATTTGTTGTGCCAAGCTATATAGCTGAGACGTCCCTTGTGACGTCCCTTGTGCGTCAGTGCGTGTCCTCGTCGTGTGCTAGCTATGTACTGTACGTGTTATCATTTATCGTGTCCCACTATCCTTGTACATATACATACGTGACAACTTTAGTTTGTGGGATTTGAAGGAGGAGTGTAGTGACCAGACCTCAAAGAGTCTGTGCTTCTGTGCACCAGTGTCATCCCTGGATCAATAATGCTGACACGCACAGTACAAATGAAGGATTTATAACAGAGTAACAATCACACACTTATTACAACGAGTATCTCAAAAGAGAAATAAGTATGATAAATATGGCTTAAGGCCATCTAAATACAATAACAGCGGAAGACTTGGAAGATAAGTGAGTCCATCAACTCCAACGGCATCACTGAGTATAATACCACGACCTAAGGCACCTTACTCGTTGTCTGAAAAGTCTGCAACATGAAATGTTGCAGCCCGAAACGGGTCAGCACATGGAATATGCTGGCAAAATAACACATAGAGAGTAATGAATAGAATGATGCTATCACTACATGCATATTTGGCTGGTGGAAAGCTCTATGGTTACTGTTTTGCAAAAAGCCAATTTTTCCCTACTGCAAAGGAATAAATTTTATTTAACTATCATGATGGTTGTTAAACATGGTTGACAGCATCTCAATCCCATTTAAGTTATCATCATTAACCCAACAAAATTAATTAAAGTAACATAGTGATGAGATTCACATGAAAATCCAGATACTAGATACTCAAAACGTCCATAACCGGGGACACGGCTAACCATGATTAGATTGTACACTCTGCAGAGGTTTGTGCACTTTTCCCCACAAGACTCGATCACCTCCGCTTGATTCCCGCACTACATGATGTTTGAGAAACGGATGACCGAGACACAGTCTTTCCGAAGAGGTCCCCTTAACCGATAGATAGGCCGATACACCTACAATCCCCTACATCTGCTAGCCCATCATGAAAAGGTTTCCCACAACTTACTCGACTATGCTAGAGCCCATAATAGCTTGCGGCTGCACACGGAAGTTTCTAGCATGAATAATCTCATGATCCCTTTGAACCTGGGTGGCGGTCCAAAAAGAAACAGGCAATCCTGGAATACCCAGGTACCTCAATCCACCCAGATGTGAGTTTTAGTTGCCACCTTAAGTTTAACCATATATTAACAATCTCACATCTGTCATGGATACACTCAAACCCAATCCACGTCAACTAGCATAGCATAGCAATATAAGCAAACGTAGAAGTAACTCCCAAGGATTGATAATAAAACAGGTAATAGGTACTACCTCAACTACTTCCCAATACCCACAATTTAATTAGATCCTAACCATGCAATGTTTGAGGGTTGATCTAATGCATAAAACTGGGTAGTACAAATGTATGATCAAAGTGTTACTTGCCTTGCTGATGATCCGTGAAACTTAGAGATAAGTAGCAAGCGGCGCACTCCGGGTACTCTATCGCAAACAAACAAGCATACAATAAGCACTCATAAAATGCACAGTTAAAAACTCAAATAAAAGATCTAACCAGAAAGTTCAACTTAAGAACTCCAGTTTGCAAAAAGAAACAAATCGAACGAAGCAACGAAAGTCAAACGGCGAAAGAAACAAACTTCGTTTACTAATCTGGATCTAGGTCAAATTTTACAGTAGAAAAAACTTGTTTGAGTAGGTTAAACGGAAAGAGAATTTCGAGACGAAACTCTAGGCGCTTGAATCGCCTGATTCCGATAAACGAGCGAAAAGTTAAATTAAATCGAAAAACATATCAGAAATCACGATTCTGGAAAATCGCGGATAATCCGACGAAAATAAAACTGACGAACAGTTAAACGAACGGACGTTCGTTAGCTACGACTAACCGACGAACACGTTCGTTAAAACGAACGGATCGGTGAACGTTCACTAACTAACTAAACCGAAAAAAATAAACCGATCTATAAAAAAATTAGGGTTTTGAAAAAAATAAATAAACCGAACGGTTTTAAAAAAAAACGGGCGGTTCGGACGGCGGCGGCGGCTGACCTTCGGCGAGGCTCGGGATGGGCTCCGGCGGGGCTGGACGGGGCGGCGAGGTGCGGCGGGGTGCGGGCGTCGTCGGGGGCGGCGAGGGGCGACGTCGGCGGCGGCGTACGGGCTCCGGGGCGGCGTCTCCTTCGGGCGGCGGGGTCGGCTCCGGCGTCGGCGGCTTCGGGTCGAGGGCGGGGTGAGGGAGGGCGGCGGGGCTGGGGTATTTAAGAGGGGGGGGGGTGCTGCTGCCTTGGGGAGGCGGCGGCGGCGACGTGTCCGACCAGGACACGGGCGGCGGCGGCGACGTGTCCGACCAGGACACGGGCGGCGGCGGCTGG
Organism: Triticum aestivum; assembly: GCF_018294505.1. Classification (NCBI taxonomy): domain Eukaryota; kingdom Viridiplantae; phylum Streptophyta; class Magnoliopsida; order Poales; family Poaceae; genus Triticum; species Triticum aestivum. The sequence continues at coordinate 578,049,842 of NC_057802.1, forward strand.
CGTGCTCGGGAGGGAGACGGAGGCCCGGGGCTGGGCTGGGCCGCGCGGGGGAGCTGGGCCGTCGGCTGGGCTTCGGCCCAGTCGGCGCGCTCCCGATTTTTTTTATTTTTAATATCGCCAAACCAAAAAAAATCATAGAAAAATAAATAAAAATCCAAAAATGTCAAAACAAATTTTTACAGTCTAATTAAAATAATTAGAACGAGATGAACATTTTCTTGGCCCAAAATTGCAGTTTTGAAAACGTGCAATTTTTCTAATGCAATTAAAATTGCAAATAAAATCCGAATAAAATTAAATATTTGATTTTAATAATTTTCCTCCAATATTTCAATTATTTTGGAGAAGTCATATTTTCTCCTCTCATTTATTTTAATATGAAATATTTTTTCGGAGAGAAAAATAATTAAAACCAAAAATCCTCGTTTCACTATTTGATAAAAATCAAATATGAAAACCGGGAAAATCCCCAACTCTCTCCAAGGGTCCTTGAGTTGCTTAGGATTTCGAGGATTTGCCAAAATGCAATAAAATATGCTATGCAATGATGATCTAATGTATAACATTCCAAATTGAAAATTTGGGATGTTACAAGGAGGCTGGTATATATACCATACGTTTACGCTCAAGGAAAAAAAAGAATGTTTGTAATATCTACTATATTATATACACAAGTTTACTATATACACTAATGTCAAAAACGTTCTTATATTATGAGACGGATGGAGTATATTACTTTAGTTAGATGTAATAAGGTGCTAAATTTTGGGTCAGTCAATTCCTTCATGGGCTGATGCCCAGTTAGGTATGCCACCGAGCCGAGCTATATCTATATATGCTTATTCTTGCATATTATAAAATGAAAATCGCTCAACTGGCTGAAAGTCTTCTCTATGCAACACGTGTCCTTGTGGGTTCCACGCACTCTTCACCTCCCTTAATTTCCGAAACAACGCCCAACTCCAACATCTTCTTCCCCACATCTCTCTCTCTCTCTCTCTAACATAGATTGGCGTGGGCACGGCTGACCCTGGGGCGTTGCGTCCTCGTGCAGGAAGAGGCGGATGCGGCCGTCATCTGTGGATGGGAGAAAGAGTGTGGCACGAATGATGGCGCGGGGGAGGGCGGAGTTCCGCGCCACTGGTGAAAGGCCTAACGCTTCCTTGCAAGTCGCACGCAGTGGCGGCTTGCCGGATCTGGCCTTTGCGTTGCACATCGGAGTCGACGCAGCCGAGGCACTGGAAGGCGGTGTCATCGCTGGAGAAGATGATCTTGACGGCGGTGGATTTTTCCAGTTATCCACCGGTGGACGTGTAGTTTTGCCCTTATAAAAATGCGCAATTTCTGTGTAAACGGCATGCAAAGTTTCCATTATGTTTTTTCTTTTTCCTTTTCTTTTTCTTGAAGGGTAATACTAATGACCCTAATTCATTCTTACTTAGAAAACTTCATTATGTTGATTTTCTTTTAGTTTTGTTTCATTTTAAAGAGTAATACTATTGCCAATAATTCATTCATCCTAAGAAAATTTCATTATTTTGATTTTTATTTTGATTTTATTTTTCTTGAAGGTTAATATCATTGCCACAAATTCATTCTTTCATAGAAAAATAATTATTTTGATTTTTTAGTTTTTTTTCTTTCTTCTTTAAAGGTAACGCCACTAATTCTTTCCTTCTTAGGAAATTTCTTTTTTAATGAAACTTCGACTATCATCTCCTTATACTTTGATATTATAAAAACTGCCATTTGTGTGTAAATTATGTGCAAATTTTATCATTATTTGTTTTAGTATTTATTTTAAGGGTAATACCAATGCCACTAATTTATTCTTTCTTAGGAAATTTCTTTCTTGCAAAATTCTATTATTACATGCTTATACTTCCATATTATAGGAAAGCACAATTTTTCTGTAAACTGGTGTAATTTTGTCATTATTTGTTTTAGTTATTTTATTTTTTCTTAAAAGATAATACCAATGCCACTAGCTAATTCATTCTTCCTTTGGAAAAAAACTTTATTTTGATTTTTTTAGTTTGCTTTTCATTATTTTTCTTCTCTAAGGGTAATAACAATATCACTATTGTCGACTACTCCCTTCATTTATTTTTACTTTACACATAAATTTTGTCTTAAGTTAAACTTCGTCAAGTTTGATTACATTAGAGAAAAAAATATCAATATTACTGCGTCACAGAATTAATTTTCATATTTTATATCTTTTGTATTATAGATGTTGATATATTGTAATATAAAAATGGTCAGACTTTATGAAAATTTACTTAAGACAAATTTATATGCAGAGTAAAAAAGAAATGGGGGGAGGAAGCGGCGTTTTGGCTCCCGGGCTCGTCTATTCAAAAAATTCTTTTTTTTTGTGGTGAAAGATGCGTGAGTGCGTGATGTCGGTGCCAAATTTTATCATGTTTGGACATCTGAGTAGCTCGCAGAAAAAAAAACTTGGAGTGTGTAAGAAACTTTACTGTTTTTGCCACGAGCTCCTCAAATGTCTAAGCACGATGAAATTTGACATGGATATCACACACGAGTATCTTTCAACAAAAGACTCAATTTTTTTTAATATTTTACTATTTTGTGAAATTTACTGTTCACCAGGAGTAGATGTACCCGGGTTCGGAAATGAATATTCGACGAAGGGAGCTACCTTGCTGAATATACCGGATACCATTATTTACAGACTTTGGCAATATATATATTCTAGGAGTATATTTTTAGGGTGTGTGTAGGTCTCAGTCGACTGAGACTTAACCAAGTCTCACTCAAGTGATATAGTATATGAGAAGAAAAAGAAAAAACTGAAAAGAAATTTTTGTACGAATCTTAATGCAAGATCAATGAAATATAACATCGACTGAGACATAACGAAGTCTAAGTCGACTGAGACGTAGCAAAACTGATATTTTTATTCCAAACATTCATAAGCCTGTTACGATGGAGACAGAGAGCGCGCACCCAGCCTAACTTTAACTCTGGATCAGCTGTTCATCACCTGCCTCCTCTTGATCCTGGCCGTGAAGCCGTTCTTCATGTGGAGAACAATGGAGATCTTGGGCTGGACGACGTGCCCCGGCACGGCCTCCACCTCGAAGTTTCTCACCACGGCGGCCGCCACGGCCTTGAGCTGCACGAAGGCCATGTCCTTGCCCAGGCAGGTCCGCGGCCCGGCGTTGAAGGAGGCGAACTTGTACGACGGCACGTACCGCGGCTTGCCGTCCTCCCCGATCCACCGCTCCGGCCGGAACTCCCGGCAGTCCATGCCCCAGACGGCCTCCATCCTCCCCATCGCGTACAGCGACACAAGGATCTTGTCCCCTGGCCGCACCTCGTGCCCGCTCGGCAGCGCCTCGGCGGCCACCACGCCCTTGTGCTCAAACGGCACCGGCGGGTACAGCCGGAGCGACTCGCACAGGGCCGCGTGCAGGTACACCAGCCGGCCGAGCTCGTCCGGGTCGAAGGTCACCATGCCGTCCAGGGTGGTGGTGGTGGTGGTCTTGATGGTGTCGAGCTCTGCGAGGATCTTGGACACCACGCCCGGGTTCCTGGTGAGGAGGTAGAAGAACCAGGTCAGCGCCGACCCGGTCGTGTCCCGGCCGGCGATCATAAGGTTCATGGTCGTGTCGCGGAGGAATACGTCGACAACCGTGCCGCTGCCGGCGTCGCCATCGTCGTCGTCGATGTAGGAAGAGAGCAGGTCCGCCGAGTCCTCGATCCCACCCGTGGCCTTCACCGCCTCCCGCCGCTTGGCGATCGTGTCGCCGATGAACCGGTCGATGTCGCGCCACGCCACCGCCATCTTCCGCTCGTACCCGAGCCCGAGCCGCCGCACCAGCTTCCACCACGACAGCGGGAGCAAGTTGCGGACGAGGAGAAAATCCATGGCGTCATCTATGGCGCGCACGAACGGCACCTCCGGGAAGCCGACGGCCAGGCAGCCAGGGTCAACTCCTAAGACCGGCGTGGTCGTGGTGTCGAACGTGAGCCGGCGATGCGGGCTAGCAGCGGGAGCAGGTCGCATTCGACCTTGCGGCGGCTGCAGCTGGATACGAAGGCTCGGAACCGAGGCCCGGACATAAGCAGCTGCGCCTTGGCACGCTGACGGCGCCAGGAGTCGCCGTCGGCGTTGAAGATACCACCGCCGAAAATGTCCATGATATGGGCGAACTCGGGGCCCTTGGGGTAGTTGGGGAAGTTGGAGGTGAAGACGTGGCGAACGTTGGCCGGATCGGCGGTGATGAAGAGCTGCATTCCCGAGCGCGGCGGGCCGGCGAGGCGGAAGCTGAGCGGGCTGGCGACGAGGACGGAGGTGACCCAGTCGTGGAGGCGCGGTAGGTTGCCGAGGAGCGCTGGGAGCGTGGAGGCGCGGTAGGTTGCCGAGGAGCGCTGGGAGCATGCCCACGAGCGGCCAGTCCAGCGGGAGAGCTGGGTTCTTGCGCTTGGACCTGATGTGGAAGTAGTAGAAGACGACGAAGCAGAGCAAGGCGAAAGTAAGCCCGAGGAAGGAGACGGGCGCCATTGCTGCAGCGTTGCACGCTCACACCTGCACCGGCAACCGAATAGGTCGAGGTGGAGGAGCGTGGCAGCCGCCAATGGTGGTGTAGAGTTGAAAGCCTCTGCCAACTTGCCAAGTGCCAACATCCATTTAGGGACTGGACTATGGTACACGATCAGTCCACGTCGCCATACGGTACGGTGTACCATAGATAGTTCCTTCCAATTGAAGACTGCCCATCATAGCTAGTTCTGTCGGGTGCGATTGTTGGTGCTGCACGTGAATGCGGAGATCACATTTTGGTTTCCACGAGGATTTTTCTCTGGTCCACATTTTTTTCGCCGAACCGGTTATCGGAAAATACCGGAAATTTCTGTTTCAGAATTACTAAATCACACCTAGATGATTTTTAACAATGTCTCGTCTAAGTTTGTCACCGTCAAATCTTCTTTTGCTGTAAAACTCGCGCAAAGCTTTGATTGTTATCGCGGGCGTTGCTCGTCCCGGTCAGTTGCTTGTTTGGGCGTGTGTTGTGCGGTTGGTTGTTTTGTTTGTTTGTTTGTTTGTGGGTGCTTTGCAAGAGACCGTACAGATAGTCGCTTCCCCTTTCATTTTCTGCCGCTTCCCTTCACAGTAAAAACCAAAGAGTTAATGTTTGAATTGTGCATTTAAAATAAACTTTATGTTCGAACTATGTAATTTCGTAACCAATAAATGTTATTTACGTGATGTCCACGTGTATGACATACGTGCATGAATTTATATGAATTTAGGGGTATGGATTTGACGTGTGTGGCTGTCGGGCACATCATACGAGGGCCATTTAGTATTGTCCACAAATCTGCCAGGGAGCCAGATTTCTGAAATCCGGCAACGGCGAACAATTGCAAAGCGCTTCTAATACTCAGTAGGGCCACGAACAATTGCAAAAAGCTTTTAAAGCACAAGAATGCTCTTTCCATATCTCCCTAAACCTCTTCATCTTCAATTCAAATGGCTCGGTTCAACTTGATTGTACAAAATGAAATGAAAGAACAAAAAAAAAACTAGGATTCCATCGAACACTAGCGGTGGTGCTGCACCGGACGGCTGGTGACATTTACGACAAACTAGCGGGCGTGCAGCGATGCATGGGAAGACCTACAACGATGCCTAACCACGGTCAGATGCGGCGGCCGCCAACGAGGAACAAGATTTGAGAGATCCAATGAATCGATTAAGGGGACGACGACGGTGTTTCACCTTGATTCCGGCGACAGCGATGGCCAAAGAAGAGCTCAGACTCGGGCAGAAGGGCAGCGAGGGCCAAGGGAGGTGGTGATGTAGCGGCAAGGGCGGTGGATGGGCGTCAGGAGGTGCACCAACGAAGAAGCAATGGGGATGGGGATGTCTGAGAGAGGCCGGGAATTTTACTCCGCACGGTAGCGGCCAAGCATATTTAGGCTCCCACCAGGAGGCGGAGTAATTTTTTTACTCCACTATTCATTTTACTCCTCTATAGCCTTTTAGGGGATCAGCTAGAGTTGCTCTAAGTACCCAACGACTGGCAAATTAGTTTCTTTCACTTCATCACAGAAGCAAAAATGCACTCATATCTAAAGTTCTCAAAACAAAAGCTTTTAAAAAAGTTTAAAACAACGATTCCCAAAACCTACCAAAAATGTGCGGCGTGCCACCGCGCACATACTAGCTTTTTTTTAGGATCGCGCACATACTAGCTAGTCGCCTGACGCATGCGGGCGCCGGCCCCTGGGCCGGTACAGTTGTGCACCCCGGTTTTACTGTTTTTTTATTTTTCTTCTCATTATTCCGTTAGGGTTTTGGGTTTCCAAAGGGTTTTCACGCTCTTTTATTTTTCTCTGGTTTCTTTATGTTTTTGATAGTTTTTTCTTTTCTTTCTTTCTTTTTTAATATTTATTTTCATTTCCTTTTTCCCTTTTTACAAATCCACCTTTTTATTCATTCAAACATGGTGAATATTATTAAAATATATGGTAAGCATTTTTTATTATATGATTATTATTTTGAATATATGAAGAATATTTTTATATATCTATGAACATTTTTAAATATAAACTGAAATTGTTTAATGTGTATTTTATTTTAATATAGTAGGTTTTTAGATATTTAGCACCATCAAAACAATCCAACAACCGAAGAGGAAAAAATGACAGCACGTTGGTTTGGCAGCTAAGTTACCGTCCATGTTTTTTTTTGAACATCGGTACAGACACAAGCGCTCATACATATGCGCATACACTCACCCCTATGAACGCACACACACGCACACACTACCCCTATGAGCACCTCCGAGAGACTGAGCCGGCATGTCATCTTGAGATTTACGAAGTCACCATAGGCGCCTCATCGTCGACGGGAACGTCACCTTCCACTGAAAGCGCATCGCCGAAAATCCTGAAATAAATCCAGAAATAATGCGAGCACCAGGACTTGAACCCTGATGGGCTAGGAATACCACTGTCACTCTAACCATCCAACCACAACCATCCAACCACAGGTTGGTTCGCAGTTACCGTCCTCGTTGGCCTTTGGAGGCCCCTACTGGGAGAATGGAGCAAAATTGACACACAAAATTGAGTAAAATATGGCATGTAAAAGGTGGAATTCAATCCTATTCTTTTCTTTTTTATAGTTTTCATGGAGATTTAAGAGATTTTTTGAACACACACACACGAGTGGTTGACTGAAGTGCATGCATTTTGCATTAGCACGCAGCTTATTCGGACGCAAAATATCCAGGGTTTGTCGTGTGCTCAAAAACTAATGGAGTAGGCCGGCGACTTGTCCGGATTGAACAGCCCAAAGTGGTTCTCTGTCGGTTCCCCTGTCTTCAGGTTCTCGTTGAACATGGCGAACACGTACGTCTCCAACGGCCCGGACCTCTTGGGCGTGCCATTGCCGACATGTTTGATCAACCCCTGGTTGTACGCCTGCGCGTTCTGCTCCGTCGCCCCGAACCCGCTGGCCGACGGCCACCCGCTCTCGGAGACGACGACCTTCACCCCCGGTTTGTTGGCGTCCTCCAGCGCTGCATAGATGGAGTCGACCATGGCGTCGAAGAGGTTCGTGTAGGTCAGGCCGTTGCCGTCATCGTTCACGGTGGTGCCAGGCACGAAGGTGGCGTAGTTGAGCTTGATGTTCTGCGGGTCGCCCTTGTAGGCGAAGTAGGGGTACACGTTGGCCAGAAGCGGCGCGCCGGTGCTCGCCAGGAAGTCCAGGATTGGCCCCATGTAGTCAAGGTCCGCGAACACGCCGTTGGAGGGCGGGAAGGTGTCGGTGACCACGTCGAACCGCAACGACGTGGACACCTTGACGCTGCCGCCGAGGCCGGCGGCCGCGAGCGCCGCTTGTACGTTCTTCATGGCCGGGAGGATGGTCTTCTGGCCGGCGCTGTCCATGACCTCGTTGCCCACGGCGATGTAGCGGAAGGAGACGCCCGGGTAGGGCTGGACGTTGGCCTTGACCCAGGCGGGCGCGGCGGAGGGGTCGTTGGCGAGGCTGGTTAGCGCGCCGTTGCCGACGTCCATGAGGAGGGCGATGCCCGTGCCGCTGAGCGCCTTGAGGACCTTGCTCTCCGGCTCGTAGATCCGCATGGCGTTGATGCCCTTGGACTTGTAGAGCTTCACGACGTCGCTCGGCGCCGGCAGGTTGTTGCCGATCACGCCGTTGCAGACGCCGACGGAGTGCGCTGAAAAGATTAATGTGCGGCAAGAGTTAATGAGTCTGATTTCTTGTGTACGTCAAAAATACGATAATGAAGCAATTAGTACGTAATATCTGATTCCTGGCATAAATGTTTAGTTATCGCCGGAATGAGCCTTTTTTTTACGCCCGTGAGGATTAGCTGCCCGGTGAGCACTGCACTCTTTTTATGCTCTATAAATATATATATTTTCATGTATGTACAACAAAATGTATAGATGCATCTTAAAAAATCATGGATATAGTAGTACCTGCTGGAAATGCTGCGAAGGCAACAAGGACGACCAGCACCACTGCAACTGTAAGCATGGGAGCAACACCTTGCCTCGCCATCGACGATCTTAGCTGGGTGTGTGTGTGTGTTGCAACGCAATGCAGTGTATGTATTCTATACCAGGCACAGTCGTCTCTTTATATGCAAGTTCTCAGCACTGGTATCCTGCAGTTTGGCGCAAACACACGTTCCGACGTTCGTTCCAGGTCGACCGAGTCCACCACCAGAGTTTCTTTATTTCTTATCCGTTTCCATTTTCCACCACTAGTATAGCACCTACTGTACGTGCTAAGTGCCAAGTGCATGCGCAACTTGTTGGTTGGCCTGTGGAAACCGGTTGAACGGGTGTCACCATCCTGTCCGGCCATATATCGATCGTTGTGGTGATTAATTGACTCAACCCGGCCGGGAGCGATGAGGTCGTCGACGTGCCGGTACCGGTCGCTCGCAGAGCTTGGCAATATCTATACAGCGAGAGCCGCGGCATGGCTAGCTTGTCTGGCTCGTGGAATTTCCTCGGCGCGCTGACCGCTAACCTGGGCCGTCTCGGCGACTGATAGTGGCCTCGACTATGCGCGTTTTGTTGCTTCCTCAAGCAAGTGCTATCAACAAGGGCTGAGAGTACGTTGCTCTTCCTCAAAGTAAGCTGCTTGTCTGCGTGTACGTTGTGGCACGGGTGCTATCAACAAGGTTTGAGGGTGGTGGTCAGTGGCGGAGGCGCGGAGCTAGACCAGGAAGATTGAGGGGGCCAATTAAAAAATACAATTTTTAGGGAGGGCAAAATCTCTATTTTTTTTCCAATCTAAAAATCCCAATAAAAAATTTCTTCATTAAATTTTCCCAGGTTGGGGGGGGGGGGGGGGGGGGGGGGGGGCACGGCACCTGCAAGGATGCACATAGCTCCGCCATTGGTGGTGGTGGTGGTGGTTTCACAGCCGACTGTAATAGTCTGCGATATACGTATTTTCTTTTCTTTGTGTTTGGGACGCCGTGTGTGGCTCTCAGATCCTCCTAGCAACCTTTGTATCCCCAACACTCTCGTTGATTAAATGAAGTGCGCTATCTCAACTAAAAAAATTGAATATGCGGAGCAGGAGTATATACGGGGCAAAATTGATACAGAAAACTGGGAGTAAAACATGGCATGTAAGAAACTGGAATTCAATCCTTTTTTTCTTTTCTTTGTGACGTGTTTTATGGGACATTTTTAAGAAAATAAAACATAAGACACACGAGTAGTTGACTGAAATGCATGCAGTTTGCATTACCAGGCAGCTTATTCGAACACGAAATATCCGACGCTTGTCGCACTCAGAAAGTAATGGAATAGGCCGGCGAGGTGTCCGGATTGAACAGCCCAAAATGCTTCTCGCTCTTCTCCCCGTCCTTCAGGTTCTCGTTGAACATGGCGAAAATGTACGTCTCCAACGGCCCGGGCCGTTTGGGCGTGCCGTTGCCGACGTGGTTGATCAACCCCTGGTTATACGTCCGCGCGTTCTGCGCCGTCGCCCCGAAACCTTCGTCCGACGGCCACCCGCTCTCGGATATGACCACCTTAACCCCGGGCTTGCCGGCTTTCTCCAGCGCGGCGTAGATGGAGTCGACCATGGCGTCGAAGAGGTTCGTGTATGTCAGCCCCTTGTCGTTCACGGTGGTGCTGCCTGGCACGAAAGTAGCGAAGTTGAGCTGGATGTTCTTCGGGTCCTTCTCGTAGGCGAAGTAGGGGTAGACGTTGACCAGCAGCGGTGCGCCGGTGCTCGCCAGGAACTCAAGGATGGGCCCCATGAATGATGTGTCCGCGAACACACCGTTGGAGGGCGGAGAAGTGTCCTTGACCACGTCGAACCGCACGGAAGTCGACACCTTGACGCTGCCGCCGAGGCCGGCGGCCACGATCGCCCGTTGTACGTTCCTCATGGCCGGGAGGATGGTCTTCTGGCCGGCGCTGTCGATGACCTCGTTGCCGACGGCGATGTAGCGGAAGGAGACGCCCGGGAAGGAGGAGACGTTGGCCTTTACCCAGGCGGCCGCAGCGGAGCTGCTGGAGGCGAGGCTGGGTAGCGCCTTGCCGACGTCCATGAGGACGGCGATGCCCGTGCCACTGAGCGCCTTGAGGACGTTGCCCTCCGGCTCGTAGATCCGCATGGCGTTGATGCCCTTGGATTGGTAGAGCTTCACGACGTCGCTCGGCGCCGGCAGGTCGCTGCCGAGCACGCCGTTGCAGACGCCGATGGAGTGCACTGGAAAAAAAATGCGGCATGCAAGAGCTAATGAGTTTGATTTGTTGCGTTAAGTACAGCATGTAATCACCGCCCAAAGATATACTATGTACAAATGAAGCACTTTATATTGTGTGTTAATTCTGTATGAAGGATTCCAACAAAATATACATGCATGCGTACACACATCTTAGTAAAAGCATATATGTTACCTGCTGGAAATGCTGCGAGGGCAACAAGGACCAGCGCCACTCCGAAGTCTACACCTTGCTTTGCCATCCTCCTCGCTTATGTCTGTGTATCTCTGAGGTGTCTTCCCCCCTATTTGGATATGCAATGTACCAAGCACATTCGTCTCTTATATACACAAAAGATTCTCAGAACTACCCGGCAGTTTGGCGCAATAATAGACCAATATTAGTTTCTTATCGGTTTCCATTTTCCATAGCACCTACAGCATGTGTAGTGCTGGCATGCATGAGATGAGACCGGCCGGCGGGGCAACTTGTTCGTTGGTCTGTGGAAACCGGTTGAACGGTTGTCACCATCCAGTCCGACCATATTTTATCGTACGCGCGTTGCGGTGATTGACTCGACCCGCCCGTGAGCGATGAGGTCGTCGACGTGCCGGCACAGGTCGCATTCCATCGCTGGGAGAGAGCTTGGCTGGCTCGTGGAATTTCCTCGCCGCGCTGACCGCTGACCTGGCCCGTCTTAAGGGCTGATGATGGCCTCCACAGTGCGTGCTTTGTTGCTTCCTTGCCAGTTGCCGCTAACCCCCTAGCTAAGCTAATTGTCTGTGTGTACCTTGTAGGCTTGTGGCACGGGTGTTATCAACCTGGACTGAGAATGGTGGTGGTTCACACCCGATCGAATCGACTGTACTAGTCTACCATAGCCCCTGATCATCGTGGCAACCAAAGCAAGGTTTTTGTTTCTTCCTCTCCCCCCCCCCCCCCCCCCCTTTTGTTGTGAATAGGCAACGAAAGCAAGTTAGAGCATCTACAATTGGGCTGGACAAATATGACCCCTAAACGTCTGCCAACGCGTAGGTTTCATCATAGATATTTCATACAAAGATTAATACGAGCTACATTTAATAGAGACTACACTAATGCTACTCCTCGTCCGAGGAAATGTTGATGACCTCCGGCCTCATGGTCATTTGCGGCGGGGTGAAGCTCCAACGCCTCCTCCTCCTTGTCGGCGTCCGCGAATAGCCGCTCCTTCCTCATGTTGGCGAGGTGGATAAGGCGACGATTTGCCACCACCTCCCGCCGGGACTGGATCGACTCCATGATGGCATGGTTCTCGGCCATGAGGCCAGGATCAGCAACAAGCCCGGCAAAGTGCCATTGCCCGCGTGCTCGGCCTCAACCATGTGGTGCTCCACCTCCACGGCTTTAGTAGGGGAACATGCTACATAAGAAAAAAAAAATCACGCACATAGATCTCAGAAACACTATGGAGGTACTAGTAATGATTATCTCAACAATGATCTACGCACCGAAGTAGAGGAAGAAGAGTTGGTGAAGCTCACTGATTCCTACAACTAGGTTAGACCACCCAGCTGCGAGAATTTCTCTGGATGATCCAACCTGCGAGGTATCCACGCGTCCCTGTCTAAGGATACTACAATACTTCATGGAACATCACAAAGAACTATAGAGGAAAAACTAGAGGGAGAGAGGCACCCTGGCGGTGTACTGATTAAAACAAGTCTAGACAGGAGAGAGAGAGAGAGAGAGAGCGTCGTAGTGGCGGGTCGGCCTCCAGTGCTTTAATGTGCCTCTAAACCCCCCCCCCCCCAACCCAACACACACATAGGGGGAAGGGGGCAACCCACTTTGGGAGGAGGCCCTTCTTGGGTCAGCCGACCTGGGTGGTGGAGTCCTCCTAGGACTCTATCCCGGGTGGCTTGCCCCCAAGTTTCCTTGGTGTTGGCCGACTTGGGCCCTTGGGGGGGCTTGCCTACAACTCCAGCATGGAGCGGCCCTCTAAGGACCCTCCGGAATATTCCGTCAGGATCTGGAACCTTTCAAAAGCTCTCGTGGCATTCTGATATATTCTGGGACTTTCATGGTATCACTAGGACACTCCCACACTACTAGGAAAAGGGCTATAGATGAAATGGCCACTAATGGCGCACCAGACATGTGGTGCGCCACTACTATATAGCAGTGGCGCACCATGTGCTGGTGCGCCATTAGTGTGAAAGACACTAATGGTGCACCAGACACACGGTGCGCCACTAGTAACAAATTTTTTTTATTTTTCCAAACATACTAATGGCGCACCAGGGCACAGTGCGCCATTACTAGTTAAATGGCGCACCAGCCACATAGTGCGCCACTACTATATTTTTTTTGCAAAACTACTAATGGCGCACCAGGATATAGTGCGCCATTACTAGTTTAAACTAGTAATGGCGCACTGTGCCCTGGTGCGCCATTAGTGTGTATATATATATATATTTTTGCAAAACTATTAATGGCGCACCACTAGCAGGTGCGTCATTAGTAACCAGGGTTACTAATGGCGCATTTGTAGGTGGTGCGCCATTAGTAACCTGGGACCAGCTAGATATTTTGGACAACCACACCTACCCACTCACTTTCCCCACTTCATTCTCTCCACCTCCTCCTCCAAGCTTGTCTCGGCTGCCTCCTCCTCCTCACCTCATTTGCACCATAGATTCATCCAAATTAAGTGGTTAAATTACCTTTTTTGATACGTAAGTAAGGGGGAAGCTATCTTTATGTTGTTCTCCCTCTAACAATGTGCACATGCACTTTTTATGGCCTAGCTAGATCTATGTATGTTTGTGGTGTTGCATATATGTTTGTGTTTGCAGGTACCGGTATTTGAAATGCGATAGTTGCCGATATTTTGCCGGAATGTTGATTCATTTCCGTTTCGGCGAGAATTTTGGCACTATGCATTCTTTTTGGTCCTATTTTTAGGGAAAGTCATGCCAAATTTTTTCTTGGTTCTAAAATATCGTTTTGCTCTACCCCGCACGCGACCATGGTCCGCACGATGACCGAAGGCATCGTGAATAGGTTTTTGAGCTCCGCGAAGGCCGAGATGCTTCAAAAGAACGAGACGGAGATAAGATGTCCGTGTCGAAGATGCAAGCTGAAGAGCCTTATTGCGGACCCGGATTCCGGGCAGGTGCGGGACCACCTGCTCTTGCGTGGTTTCATGGATGGCTATCGGTGGCAAGGTGATGAAGATGACTATGAAGTCGTCCATGGGGGCCGGGCAAGAAATGAGGAAGGGCAGCAAGACAACCACCGCGGCTCGGGCGGGCGAGAAGACGAAGAATCTCCAGGACATGATCACGACGGTGATGCTGTACACAGTCATCATGTAGAAGATGCGGACATGATGATGAGGAAGATGCCGGAGCAGACGAAGGGCATGATCATGAAGATGAAGATGCCGGCGGAGCAGACGACGATGGACCATCGATGGGCTGGGTGCAGGACCCTCATATTCAAGAGCTGCTTCTCAAGCAGACGGATAACGCAAGAGCTGCCGCCCGAGAGAAAGCCAAGCTGGATCAACTGGAGATAGACGCGGTTACTCCATTGTATGAAGGATGCAGGCCCGAGGATACCCGCCTGAAAGTAACGCTCATGGCTCTGGAGATGAAGGTAAAACACAAAATGACCGACGCATGCTTCGACGAGAACATGTCATTCTGGCACGAACGTCTTCCCAAGGGGAACAAGTGCCCGACCAGTTTCGAGGAGGCGAAGAAAATCGTGTGTCCTCTGGATTTACCGCACGTGAAATACCATGTGTGCATGAACAATTGCATCATTTATCGGGACGAGCACGCGGAGTCTACCATATGTCCGGTGTGCGGCGTCACTCGATACAAGAAGAGGAAGAAAGCTCCTCGAAAAGTGGTGTGGTACTTTCCGATCACTCCTCGTCTGCAGCGGTATTTCGCGGACCCTAAGGTAGCAAAGCTCCTGCGTTGGCACGCGGATAGGGAGGAGAAGAAGCGAGAAGATGACGCAAATGATCCGGAGATAAATAAAAAAGACAAGATGCTGAGTCACCCTAAGGATGGGAGCCAGTGGCAAGCGTTGAACTTCGAACACCCAGAATTTGGGAAGGATCCAAGGAACATCGTGCTGGGCGCGAGCACCGATGGAGTCAATCCGTTTGGCAGCCAGAGAAGCACACATAGCACCTGGCCTGTGTTTGTGTGGATGTACAACCTTCCCCCTGGTTGTGCATGAAGAGGAAGTACATTCACATGAGTATGCTAATTGAAGGGCCGAAACAACCAGGGAAAGACATCAATCTGTATCTGGGGCTGCTGAAAGAGGAGCTAGACACGCTGTGGAAAACGCCAGCCAATACGTGGGACGCCGCAGAGAAAGAATATTTCCCTATGAGAGCCGCACTGCTCACGACGGTGCACGACTATCTCGGTTACGGATATCTCGCGGGGCAGGTGGTCCACGGATTTTCTGGATGCGTCAGGTGCATGGATGACACAACGTATCGCCAGCTAGATAGAGATCCCGGGTCTTCGAAAACCGTGTTCATGGGACATCGAAGGTGGCTTCGCGACGATGACCCGTGGAGGAAACGCAAGGATCTGTTCGATGGTGAAACCGAACCCCGAAGACGCCCGCGTACGAGGAGCGGTGAGGAAATAGACGAGCTGTTGAAAAATTGGAAAGATTGCCCACTGCCGGGAAAGAAGCAAAAGGCGCCAGAGCCGGGAAAGAAGCGAAAGGCGCCAGAGCCGCTGCTGAAGGTATGGAAAACGAGGTCTGTTTTCTAGGACTTGCCGTACTGGAAGATCCATCGTGTGCCTCACAGCCTTGATGTCATGCATATCACGAAGAACGTGTGCGAGAGTCTGCTTGGTACCCTGCTCAACATGCCAGAGAGGACCAAAGATGGGCCGAAAGCAAGGGTAGACTTGAAATCAATGGGCATCAGGGAGGAGCTTCACGCTAATGATGATGATGATGAGGCGAAGCAGGACACGGAAAGTCATCGCAAAGGCAAAAAGGCCAAGAAGACCGGAAATGACTTCCCTCCCGCGTGCTTCACTCTAAGTCAGGAGGAGATCGATCAGTTTTTCACCTGCCTCGTAGAAGTAAAAGTTCCTTATGGTTACGCGGGGAAGATAAACAGATACCTAGACTCAGTGAAGCAGAAGTTCAGCAGGATGAAGTCTCACGACTGTCACGTGCTGATGACGCAGATACTTCCAGTTGCAATCCGTGGGATCATGGACGAGCACGTCCGTGAAACGCTATTTGGCCTATGCAACTTTTTCGACGTCATCTCTCGGAAGTCGGTTGGCGTGAGGCAACTCAGAAGGCTACAGGAAGAGATCGTGGTGATACTATGCGAGCTTGAGATGTACTTCCCGCCCGCATTCTTCGACGTTATGGTGCATCTGCTGGTCCATATCGTGGAGGATATCATCCAACTCGGGCCGACGTTTCTTCACAGCATGATGCCGTTCGAAAGGATGAATGGTGTCATCAAAGGATACGTTCGCAACATGTCACGTCCAGAGGGAAGCATAGCCAGGGGCTTTCTAACCGAAGAGTGCATCTCCTACTGCATGAATTATCTAGGCATTGAGAACCCCATTGGTCTGCCCGTCAAGAGGCACCTCGGCAGGCTCGCTGGATGGGGTCACCGTGAGGGTCGCCGCGAAATGCATGTCGACTTCGAGGGTCGACTCGCCGACTTTGAAAGAGCAAATCTAGTCGCGCTACAACACATAGACGTGGTCGATCCTTGGGTGGTAGAGCACAAAACCTTTATTGAGAAGACGTACAATGACCGAGGCCAATAGAGGACGGACGGAGATATAATCAAAGAGCACAACTCATGTTTCACGCGTTGGTTCAAGCAGAAGCTTCTGTCGTACCCTTTACATGAGGATTCTTCCGCGGAAGAACAACTCATATTCGCCTTGTCACAGGGCGCCGAGCACAACCTGATGACGTATGAGGCGTACGATATCAACGGCTAGACATTCTACACCGAGGACAAGGACATAAAGAGCGATGGTTATCAGAACTCCGGGGTAACGATGGAATCCTACACCAGTAATGACAAGGACAGATACTACGGAAGGATCGAGGAGATCTGGGAGCTGAGCTACGCTGGAGAGAAGGTCCCGATGTTTCGTGTCAGATGGGCCAAGAGCGTCATAAAAGAAGACCGGTATTTCACCACCATGGTTATACCCGAAGCCAAATCCAAGACCACAGGCGCGAACGTCACCGCGAAAAATGAGCCATGGGTACTGGCTTCCCAAGTGGACCAATGCTTCTTCATTACCGACCCGTCAAAGCCCAGTCGTGTTGTCGCGAGGAGAGGCAAAAGGAAGATCATCGGAATGGATGGAGTCGCCAATGAGCAAGACTTCGACAAGTACGGCGACCCGAAGATGGAACATGACGACGACGATGAAGTATCAGCATACACCACAAGAAGAAGCAGGACCACCCTACCTAAAGGACGTCCGTTCAAGAGAAGAACTCCATTTACGAAAAATAAGGGCAAGAAGATTGTCAACAGATAGCTAGCTAAGATCGATTGTATTTAAATTGTAGCCTTCATTTCTCGATTGTATTTCATGGGCACTTTTTGAACGCATGAATATTTTTAAATTTCATGGACACTCGATCTCGATCCCGCTCCATCTCGATCGCTATCCCACCTCGCCAGATCCGGTCCCCCTCGCCGCCGAGCACCCCCCGCACCCTCTCCCCGCTCCACCGGCCGCCGCCGCCGACCCCCCGCACCCTCCCCCGCTCCACCGCCTCCGACGACCCACCGCACCCTCCCTCGCTCCACGGCCGCCGACGACCCACCGCACCCCTCCCCCGCACCCTCCCGGGCCCGCTCCACCGGCCGCCGCCGCCGATCCACCGCACCCTCCCCCGCTCCACCGCCGCCGACGACCCACCGCACCCTCCCCGCTCCACCGCCGCCGCCGACCCACCGCACCCTCCCCCGCTCCACCGCCGTCGTCGACCCACCGCACCCTCCCCCGCTCCCCCGCCGCCGACGACCCCCCGCACCCTCCCCGGCCCGCTCCACCGTCACAAATGAATGCAACTAAAATTGCAAAAAAAAAACAAATTTGATTATATTTTCAAATAACAAA
The DNA here is from genome assembly GCF_018294505.1 of Triticum aestivum. Taxonomy (NCBI): domain Eukaryota; kingdom Viridiplantae; phylum Streptophyta; class Magnoliopsida; order Poales; family Poaceae; genus Triticum; species Triticum aestivum. The sequence goes on from NC_057802.1 coordinate 578,067,736, forward strand.
TTTGATGATATTTTCAAATAATAAATTTGATGATATTTTTTCATATTCATAAATATTTTCAAATAACAATTTGATGATATTTTTAAAAAAATTATTACTGTTTCATATTCATATTCATTTTCTAAAAAATTATTAGATGCAACAAAAAATAATAATAATAAAAATTACTTATGGCGGACCTCTGGCTGGTGCGCCATTGCTATATAAAAAAAAGATTACTAATGGCGCACCGATCGTGGGTGCGCCATTGCTATCTAAAAAAACATACTAATGGCGCACCGTTGCGGGGTGCGCCATTAGTAAGCTTCCCCCCTAGCTAATTCCTCCCTCTCCCTCGCCAGATCCCCTTCGTCCCTCTCCCTCGCCAGATCCACCCGCGCGCTGACCCGACCCACGACGCCGCCGCCCCGACCCCCGCCGGACTCCACCCCCGCCGCCCCCGCGCCCCCCACCACTGCAGCTCCCCCGCGCCGACCCGCGAAGCACGTGGCCGCCGGCCTCCCCACGACCAACCGAGGTGCCCAGGAGGACCGCCGCCATCTTCCTCTTCGACTACGAGGATCCGGACGAGCTCGGACGCCCTCGAGCCATCCCTTCGACGCTGCCGCCGCCGCCGACCCCGACTCCAACCTCGACCCCGACCCTCCGGCGACCGGCCGTGCCCGCCCAGGTACCTCTCCTCCTTCCTCCTTCCTCCCTCCCGAGGAAGACGAAAAGAGTAGCGGCGCCAATATCTGCTCGGGCTCAAGAACTTCGCCGTAGCCACTTAACCCCGCTCGTCCCACAAGGTTGGTCGTGCCGCAGCTCTCTGGCTGCTTGCATTGTCTGCGTGTGCCGCCGCGAGCCACACAAGCTCCACGGCTACCTCCTCTGGCTGCTCGACCCTTATCAATTGTTCAATGAAATGCCCAGCTAAATGAAAATGGAAAGAGGAAAAATATTACCACGTGGGCCATCAGTGGTCGAAACCATGCCAAGTCAGCATCAAAACCACTTTTGTTGAGTCAATGGGCTAAAGTAATCTGGTTTGAGAAGTGGAGTTGCTAGCTGCATACTGAAATGAGTAAAATCACATGGCATCACAACATTAAAAGCCAAAAGCTAATTTAATGTATAAAAAATTGTTTCTCAGGTCAAATTATCTGTCCATCGATCAACTTTCACTCTTAACATATTTTGTTTCTTGTAATAACTACAATGTAATAATGTATATTGCAATAAGTGGTAACTCACATAAGTGCTTTGTCAAACTTGTTCATGTACTGAACTACTAATGCCTTGTGATGCTCTGAATTACTTGTGATGCCTCTGAATTACTTGTGATGTCCTTTCTAAATTTTAATGTGCCACGCCAGTTCATTCATCATTTAGGGCTTGATGTATGGAGGCTTGTCTACTTGCTGCTAATACAACATAATATTTGATATGAGCAGGGTGAACAACCTTCAGGTCTCGGGAATCTACTCAAGGCTGTAGACACTTCTTGTCTCACTTCTTTTATCATCGGTATAATAATCATATTAAGGAGTTTCTATAGTTCATTGTTCTTACCTGCAAATTTAAAATGAAAGCACAATCAATCCATATTAAAGACTTTAGGTTGGTTTTGTTTTGAAGGTTCTTACTAGGGTTCTTCTTGGCTGCAATTCCCTGGTATATTGGTGCTTTTCTTCTATCTTTGTTGCTTTGGATCACCGGGAGAAGCCTGGATTGATTGCCTGCACAGTTGCTGTAAGTACTCCATTTTCTAAAGCTTATCACATAGTACTAGCATTTTCTTCCGGTGCAAAAGAAAAGGGCTGTTGTTTGTCTTTTGTATAAAATGAACTGAAAACACTTAGATACTTATTAATGTTTCCTTACACGAATACTTCCTGTAAAGTTGATTTTATAAAGCTGTGTGATCTTTGTTTCTGAGACTGAAAGTGCTTCTATCTCAAAAAAAGAAGAAGCACGGTGAAGGCAATGATTGAAAAAGGTGATAGTTATGAGAAGATCAAGGCGAAATATCCTTTGATCAGCGAAGATGACTACAAGGAATTCAAGATCACGTGCGAGAGCAGCGCAACCTCCGAATCAAGTCAGTGGGGGAAAGAAATGCGGCAGTTGAACTTAGGGGTCCACCAACTCGGTCCCGGCGGTTACAGAGTGGCGGAGCCTATATTGGACAAGGAGGACGCGGAGCGTGCCGAGCAAGGCCTACCGCCCCGCTTCGAGAAATACCGTGACAAGCACACCAGGAACTTTGTCAGGGCCCGGTACAAGGAGGACCCGGTAACAAAGGAGCTTACCACGGATCCGAAGACCAGGGCGCTTGAGCTTGTTCTGGTAAGGAATACACCCCCGCGTAATTAGCTCCATATGGTTGCATTCTAATTAATGAAGCCAAATTTCTAAATGGTTCACATTCCTTCCGCAGGAGGCTGAAAGCAGTAGCGCGGGGTCGTCTCAGAGCTCCCCTTTCGACACCACTTTAAATAGGGCGTTGAACGTAATGAAAAACAAGGATAAGCTCAGTAAGCCGTCGTTAGCTAGTCGTGTGGCCGGCAAAGGCTTGTCCACAAAATGGTCGTCATACTATACCGCTGGTGGGCGAAAGGAGAAAAAGACCAGCTCAGAAAGCCAGTCGCGCGAGGTTCAAGAACTCAAGGCACAAGTGGCGCGGATTTCGGAGATTGTCCAAGAGCAAGTGCAACAACAACTGGGAACGACGCTCACCGCCATGGTGCCTACCTTGATTCAGGGGCTGACGACGTGGATTGCGGGCGGCCAACAGGGGCCTCCCCCGGTTCCCAGCTTCACGGCCAGCAACTCGCACAACGCGCAGGCGGCGCCATTGGTGTCTCTGGCGGAGGCGGTATTCGTGTCTCCGGCGCCGGCACGGGCATTGGAGCTTAATGCACCCGGGTGTACGCCGGCCGACACCTCGCCAGCAAGCGGCCCCTCCGTCAGTTGCACGCCCGCCGTTGGCGGTGCCTCGACATTAGCCGAGCTCGACGGCATCATGGTAACTAAGCCTCTCGGCCGATGACTTCATCTCCTTGCCTTTGACTGGGCATCCCTGACGCCCTACATGTTTTCGCAGGGCGCCGCCGACGTTCCTTGCACTCTCCTGCACTTCGTGGGCGGCGAGTTGGTCGATGTCGCCAAGGGCAGAATCGTTCAACCGGGCAACCGCGTGTTCCACGGTAATCCGATGCCACCCACCTTGTATAGGGTTGAACTGGTTCGGGTGCTGCCAGGCTGCGACGAGTTGTTACCTCCGATTCGACCCGCTGGGGCCGACGAAGATGATGTGATGACTCTCAGCGCCTGCGTAAGCTGGCCCCTGCTTTGGCCGAAGAGCCAGATTCGTTTGGGGGCGGGGGACACCACCCGACAGACAAGACCGCCAGTCGTGCCAGCGCCAAGCCATGGCAAGAATGCCGCAACGCTACCGGACATGCCGGACATCCCTATGGCACAGGATCCGGACATGCATATGGCACAGGATCCGGACGACGACGACAACGACGATGGTACATTTACCAACGTCGATAAGTACTTTGCCGAACATGGGTACGGTGACGAGTTCTGCGGGCCTCCTTCTCAAGAACCCAACCCTGAAAAAGACGACCGCGATCTAGCTGGTACGGCGGAGAAACCCAATTGCAACAAGCGTCGTCTGGTGTTCAGTTCTCAGGAGACGCCTCCAGCTGCCGCCTTCACCGAGCCTCAGATAGCTGAGGTGCGAAATATTATCAGCCCCAACACGCTCAAGGAGGCGGTCTGTGAGCAGAACTCGATCCCATTACAGCAGATCAGGAAGAAGGGACGGAAACGAAAGACTAACAAGGGCGCCGGTGCGAGCCAGCCGGCACCGAGTACGATCCGTGCTCAGGACGGGCCACCTTCACCTAAGGATATCTCGAGGAGGGTGCATGTGGCGGGTAGGGCGATGCTACCGACAAATATGCTCAATGCTGCAACCGGTGCTATGCGGAGTCTGCATGATAGTGTTCTTTCTTTGGAGAAGCGGTGTCTCAGAGAGAATGATGTGGCATACCCAGTTTTCGTGGCCAAGGTGCCAGAGGGCAAGGGCTTTGTGGATAGCGCCGTCGGGGGTACGATCGTCCTGTGGTTTGATGACATCTTTGCTATGTTTAACCTTCATCCGCTGCACTACACCTTCGTTCGGCTATTTTCGCTGAGTATGGAGATGCGGATCATTAGAGACAAGACCCCGGACATTGTGATAGTCGACCCCTTCTACATGCGTGCCAAGATCTTGGGCAGCGCTGGGGACCGGCAAGTCGCGAGTTCACACCTCGAAGGCGTCATTCTGGCAAACCCAGATAAGGATAACTTCCTCGTGCCTTACTTTCCCGAGTAAGTCATCCCCTAACCGCCCTGTAACATATGATTTCTTAGATTTCGATCATTCTTTTTTTTCTAACATTCCGTGTTCTGTGCAGTGACACACATTGCACACTCATCCTCTTAAGCCCGAAATATTCCATGGCCACGTATTTCGACCCGGACCGTGACTCCAAGATAGACTACACAAATATCAAGAAAGTTCTTGATGATGCTCTCCCCGGCTACGCCGCATCTGGAGGCACCTTTAAGAGGCCAGCTCGTAGGTACAGCAGGCACGTGTCCACCCACAATACGACGTTCCCCTGCATCAAGCAGCCGCCTGGCGGTCAGAAGGATGCCTACTACGCCCTCCATCACATGCGGGCGATCGTACGGGACCATAATCACCTTCTGCTACCAAATAATCTCAAAGGTTGGGCCGCAAGCTTGGCGGCAATCCAGGACGCGGACATCCGACAAGAATTCTTTCGCATCCAGTCGGAGTTTGTAGAAATCATCCATCAAGATGTCCTTCGTACCTCAGGGCAGTTCTACCTCAAATATCAACCGTCCAACAGTGAGATAGACACAACGCTACCAATGCAGGCTGACAACGTCCGCGACTTCATGACCATCACGAAAGACGGTGGCTTCATCCACGCTCCGGTCCCATGAGTCGAGTCGAAAGTAGTGATGCTATGTGTAGTTCTGAAACATCGATTAGCTCATGTTGTAATTAAACTTTAATGAACTTGTATGTCTCTTTGGTTTGGACAGTCGTTCAACTTAGATGTAATTGATGCTATTTATTAGTAGGACCATGAATCGTGTTATTAATGTCTTGCTTTTCTCTTCCGATCCTTTTGTTGCATACTTATATATTGCTTATGTATTGTCTGTTGTTTGGCTAGTGCATAGAGATGCCGTCGTATGTCGTGTACAAGGGTAAGGTTCCCGGAGTCTACGACGACTGGGAGGAGTGTTGGAGACAGGTTCACCGTTTTAGCGGTAACAGTTACAAAGGGTACACCACTAGGGCGGAGGCGGAATCTAGATACGCGCGCTATCTAGCGGGAGAGAGGAGGGAGCGTTGGAGGAACCGGATGAAGACCAGTTTCATCGCGATGATGCTCATCGTGATGACCGCAGCTCTTTTCTATGTGATGGTAGTTTAGATGATCGATATCGACTTGTAATGTGAAGACAAACTCGCTACTCGCGGCCTCGAGACTTGTAATGGTCTATCTTTGTTCGGTCTTTTGAATTCGGAGACTAATATGATGAATTGTATTCGGAGACTAATCTTCTATTGTATTCGATGAATCTGCTGTTGCTGTGTGGTGCTGTCTATATTCTGTCCAATAATATATTTTGTAACCTGTGCAAATATCAGAAAAGAAAAAAAAATCCCTAATATTCATACTAATGGCGCATCACCCCAACGTGCGCCATTAGTATGCCAATGGATACTAATGACGCATCACCCCACAGTGCGCCATTAGTATGGCAAAGCACATGTGTAAATATCGCCCCCTGGGAGGCACACTAATGGCGCATGTTGGTCTATACTAATGGCGCACCAGTGGTGCGCCATTAATATTTAATACTAGTGGCGTGGTACTAGTGGCGCACCAGTAGTACGCCATTAGTAGGCAAAACTGGTGCGCCACTAGTAGGCCTTTTCCAAGTAGTGCCAGGACCTCCCAAAACAATTCTGGTATCATCGGGAACACTTCCAGAGCTCATTCTCCATTATCTCCTAGTTCTAAAACATCACCACTAGTCGTTAGGCGTGTGATCCTACATGTGCGATAATATGCCGACAAGTCCAGAACACCTTCTGTTCAATAATTATTATTGGGATCTGGACACCCATAATGATTCCCGCATTACCAACGAATTTTATCAAGTGAATATTTTATATCACAAAAAAAATTGCCTTCTCTTTGTGACACATTACAAAACCCGAGGCGAGACTTCTAGTGTATCCACGTGATCAACACTTTGATTACTATACCTTGTTATCCTTGTTACCGGTTTGTACACCTTTCTTGTTTCCGTATTTCTATGTGCCCTTTCTAACACCTTAATCACTATGCTTGGCCAAGCGATGATGGACATTGTAATACCGAGTGGGCCCTGAGTATATATCTTCATCGCCATAGGAGCAAATCACATTCTTGACGTATTAAACACCACAACATACTTTTAGGTATACTCAAAAGTCACCTTTATAACCATCTAGTTATGGGGTGACATTTTGTAGCCCAATGTAATCATCTATCATCCGGGTTTATGATATTCTCATAGTCTAAGGACTTAAGTAAACGTTAAAAGAATAAAAATGTTGACACTTCATACGAAAATACCGACAATGTATTGTCGACGTGATCTCGTACTATTTTGTAAGTTGGGTCTATCCAACATTATAGTTACTCTAACAATGTGTTATAATTGCTTTTCACATTCTTGTTACATCAACGACGCTCATGGTTAGGAAAATAGAACCATCAACAATACGTGATCTAGCCTGGACGCTTGATTAGGGATCTGATTGGTGTTTATCTTTTCACACATGCAAATAGGTTTTTCTACGAATATCACAATAAAAAACTATTGCAATTGTGGCACGAAAATATAAACTTAATTATAAAAATGGAAATAGAAATAATAATAACATTATTAATTCCTTCTAGGGCATATTTCCAACAATTTGGGCGAGGTGGACTGCTCCTATGCCTCCTCCATCCCAAATCCGTTGGGCTCAAGCTCCATGCATGCCTCTGTGTCCTCCTCCTCCGCGCAAGACAAGTGACGCGACGTGCCTCAATGGCGCGAAGTTCCTCGACAGGCCACATCTCCCGCCCGATCTCCACCCGTGGTCAGGCATGAGCATTTTGGACAGCCCGAAAGTATGGGCTGGTTTTAATGGTCCGAGTGGGTGTGTATTTGGTCTGGGCGGTGTCCTGGTAGTCCGCCCTAGCGTTTAGGGGGGAGGGGAATCCGATTCTAGATGCTCTTACGGCCTCATATGGTGTGTCCCACGGACACACCTACGAAAAGAGTCTGATGAGTTTGGATGGTTACCAATACCTACTGTATAAAATAAATCTTCTGAGGGTAAATCATTCTGCACTCCTAATTTTGTCATAACCAAATGTTTGGTGCTTGTTTGGATGGCTGCCAATATATTGATTTGCCCATGACTATTTGGCAACTCTAGTTTAAATTTTAGCCAATTTTAATCAACTCATGGGCAAGAAAAAGCTTGACTAAAATATATGCCAGCCAAATGTATTATAAACATCCAAAACAACCCGCCTAAAGTTATAGACATGGTGCCTAAGAGATTGGTTGTGTATCCTGACTTATCTATACCTAGAAATTTATAAATAAATATATAATGTCTCCATAGCTCTAGTGAGCTATCACTTTATTGAAGCAATTAGAAAAAAACACTTAAATGAAAAAAGTGATTTCGGGAGAGGATGCCGAAGCATACCTCTTTATTCGCAAAATTGACAGGAAAATGGTTCTGTTTCTGAATTTGATAGAAAAACATAACATGGTGATCTACAACTGCGGCTAGTGCAACCAATGTTTATCTTAGGTCATTATGTGTGCCTTTTTTCCACTATATATTGCATTCTAATATGCACATTATCGAATCTTTGTTTATTGTTTGGGCCATTACACTTTTTGAATTTTCGAAATAAAGTGTTGCTTGGAGCTGAAGAGTAAAAAAAACATCACTCCTTACTTAGACCCTCACATATGTAACGAATTAAATGGCTATCCCCCATCATTTAAAAAATACGCAATTACACTTTTTTTTTCACAAAATGCAATGATACATAACAACGGACATGATATCGGCCAAAAGAAAAGTGTGCCTCCTAGGTCCTCACCAATGTTGATTCCCAAGCCCGCAAACTTGAATTGTAACTTTTTACACTTCTGAGATTGCAAAAAACTTGATGGGTATCAAAGCTAATTTATCGACAAATTGGTGCAAAAGGTGTCGGATAACTAGTCACAAACATAGAGCCGGCTCTAGACCAGTGCAATATTGATAATGGGGCCCTCATTAGTTATCCAGTTAGTATGTATTGAAGATATTCAGATATATAATATTAGAGCCAACAAATACAAAAAGTTATGTGTAACATTTTTTTCAACCTAAAAGCTTTTCGCGTAAATTTTGATTTGTTGGGTTCATGTTGAGCGAGTCAAGGTGTGTTGTGCAAGTCACTATTATTTTAGGGGTTGAATTATAGACAGTGGATGGAACCAAGAAAAAAAAGATGATGCGCAAATTTTCACGCATACCTCTTACCAGTGCTAATGTTTGTCAAGTACGTACAAATAAAACATTTTTATACAAACATATCAAAAAAAATTAGATGCATTCCATGTGAGTTGAGCTAAATGATGCTAATCCAAGACCAAATGCATAGTATGCACATGTTGTCAGTTGATTGTAGAACCGAGGAGCATGAAAGACATATTTGAACACCAGAGAACTAGTAAACGAGCAACACAACAGTTCATAGACAAAACAATAATATATATTTTCATAATGTAAAATTTTATATTTATTACGAAGATAATTACCCCTGTATTTAGTTGCACATAATATAGATATGCGTGCATTCTAGAAACCTCATTCACATTTATAGCTTTCTATAATAATATTTAACACATCTGTAATAGACAAAAGGAAACATATGTGTGCAATATCAATTAATCTATGAAGACCTGCAATCTTATTTCTTTTCTCTAATCTAGAACAATCTAGTTAAATTAAAAAAATACATTGTCTCGAAAAAGAGAGCACATCAAGCACTCTGTAAGGCATACTTCATTTTTTGTGGATTGAAAATTTCATGACCAATGTTAAAAAGATTTAATAGAAATAGTGTACCTTAATATTTAGCAATATAATTACACAGTTGCTAACCACAATAAAAACTATAGCGGCAAAATCATACGTGGAGAATATATTTTGTAGTTACAAAGAAGTGCAAAACTTTAGTATAAATTAATGATAGGTTTTGTAACTCAACCATGGTCCACTAATTTACATAACTAGCAGTGTAAACACCGTCGAGTCCTTTGCGGGACCGAGTAGCAATTTATGATAGTAAAACTGAACCACTTTTGAGTCTTCTCACGTCGTATGTGTTTCCTGCCGTTGATTTTCGTTTTTGGCAGTTAGATCTGGCGTTCACTCCCGGTTGGCCACGTCTACTGATTCATAGACCAAATGTCCTAAAGGGCAGCTACTCCCAAAGAAAAATCGGAGCTCTCTGGCTAATTGGGCCGCAATTAGCCCATTTAGTTTCCTCACTCTCTGTCGTAGCGTGAGCGGCATCGAAAAAATGTTCTACAAAAAGTCTAAAAGAAAAGAAACACAAAAGTGACATCTCCTCTCTCGCGATGGCGATTGGAGAACGCCGCTTGGCACCAACTCCCTTGGCTCATACGCACCCCTCTACGCCGGTTGGATTGATCCTGCCTCTCTCCATTATCCAGCCTCCACCGTCAACCTTCATTCTGCACCCCCGATCCCTCTGGACCTCGGCCAAGGGAGAGACCTTGTGTGCCGCCTCTATAGTCGTTGTTGCAGAGAGAGAGAGAGAGAGAGAGAGAGAGAGAGAGAGAGAGAGAGAGAGAGAGAGAGAGAGAGAGAGAGAGAGAGAGAGAGAGAGAGGAGGCGGCATGAACGGAACAACCCCCGCGTGCCGCCTCATTTTTTAGGGGATGGGCTAGGTCCGATCAAAACTTAGTGGAGTAAATATACTCGGCCGGATACTCCTCATTTTTTAGGGATCGGCCAGACATGCTTTAGAGCTTCTTCCTTTTTTTGCTGGTGAGAGATTCTCTAAAGCTATTACTGCTTCCCAATGTACACACATAACGATATACCTCGATTAGAATCACCACGGAAATAAAATGTTGGCAAACATAAAAGAGATATGTTGCATGTGGGAGTTTTGTATTGCCAGGACGTCCTAGGATCGTCACTTATGTCAGATCCGACGGCCAAGGGAGCGGTTGATCCAGTGAAATTATTACCCGACCGGCACCTAGGGCTCACCAAAAAGAAGTGGTAAAAGAAAGATCACAGTATTGCCGGTGTGCCTCTTATTTTTTTGTCTCCGGTGAAGAATTTGGGCGTTTTCGTCGTCCAAATAATTTGGGACCTTTTCCGCCATCCATGCAAAGCATGATGCTCGCATTCTACAGTAGAGGCACCTTCTTCAAGTACAAAGCCCGCAGTAGTTTATTTTAGCTGAGCAAAAGGAAATGTTTGTTGTCTTGCTACGTATGTACGAGTATAGATGTGCGCCGGCCGTTTAGAAACTGATGGGGTACGCCGGCGATTTGTCCGGGTTGAAGAGCCCAAAGTGCTTCTCGATCTCAGCCGGGCCCTTCTTGTCCTCGTTGAACATGGCGAACACGTAGGCCTCGATGGCACTGGGCCTCTTGGGCGTCCCTTGCCCGACATGTTTGATGAGGTTCTGGTTGTACGTCTGCGCGTTGTCCGTTGTCGCCGCCGTGCCGCCGGCCGACGGCCACCCGCTCTCCGACACCACCACGTTGACGCTCCCGGCCCCGGCGCTCTCGAGCGCGGAGTAGAACGTGTCGACGAGGGCGTCGAACAGGTTCTGGTACGCGTTGGCGCCGTCCTGCACCACGGTGCCCGGCGACGTGAAGAGCGCGTAGTTGATGTCGATCTGGGCCTGGTTGTCCACGTACGAGAAGTAGGGGTAAACGTTGGCGAGCAGCGGCGCGCCGGTGGTGGCCAGGTACTGCGCGATGGGTCCCATGTAGCCGGCGGAGAAGGTGCCTTGGGAGGGAGGGTAGCCGGCGGTCACGCCCTGCGACACCGACGTGGACACCTTGATGCCGCCTAGCCCGGCCGCGGAGAGTGCGGCGTCGAGGTTCTGCATGGCCGGGAGGATGTTCCCCGTGTCGCCGCCCTGGTCGCCCACCTCGTTGCCGGCGGCGATGTACTTGATGTTGAGGCCCTGGTGGGCCTGCACGTTGGTCTGGACCCAGGCGGTGGCGGCGGCGCGGTCGGAGGCGAGGGAGGCGAGGTCCTCGTTGGCCACGTCGATGATGAGGTCGATGTTGCTGCCGCTGAGGGCCTGCAGGGCGTCGGCGTCCGGGAAGTAGATGCGCATGCCGGTGATGCCGTTGGACTGGTAGAGCTGCACGACTTCGCTGGCCGAGGGCAGGCCGTCGCCGTTCACGCCGTAGCACACGCCGATGGACTGCACCGCTGTGTGTTTCCAAGAGTGAAACGCGCAACTGGAGTTAGTACTGCCCGATAGCGCACGTACGTACTGCCCGATAGATAATATGAAGGGAAGGGAATTACCTGCAGGAATGGATCCCAGAAGCACTCCAAGAAGGGCCAACGCCACCGAAAACATGCAGGCACGATGCCCTGCCATCTCCGCTAGTACGTCTTCGTGCAACCAAACTCTGCACCAGTAGGGGTACGTACGTGTGTGCGCGTGTTTTGCATGAAATGAACCAAACCTTCACCCCCTATTTATATACGCACAACACAAGCTAGTGTGCAATGTAATTAGGCAGTTTGGCACGGCACGCGGTCGCCGGTGCCAGCTCTTCAGCAGCTTCCGTTTTCCAGCGCTGCTGGCACGGTACGTGGACGTTTGCTAGTCTGGCCTCGTACGTGGAATGGAATACGCGCCAAGGTCACGATCTGGTTCGGCGCAAAACATCGCCCGTAAGCTACGCCCGCGCCGGCGACGGCGAGCTCGTCCACCAATCGTGGCGAGTGCGTACACAGCACTTGGGGGGAAACAGCTGTGCTTCGTCGTCTGCGGCGTGGAATTCCAGTGTACGTAGCATATACGTACATCCTTTTGACCGGACTGAGTTGGCATGTTCTATGGTTGATGGTAATGGTTTTGGAAGCATGGACTCCAGTTCCAGTTCCGGCGCGAACCGAAGAGGAAACCGAGTGGCAAACCACGACAAGGAAAAAAGCAAACTAAACCATCGCTTCCCAAAACTGGTGCAAAAGAAAACACTGTTGGGTCGGACCACTATCGAAGTGATGGGCCGGCCCATTCTTGAAGCCATGGCGAGGGGTATGAGCGATGTGGGCGAAATGAACTTGATTTGACACTATAAGGGCCAAATAGGATTTACCACAATGCAAAAGGAAGAGATCACCTGGGATGAGCCAACATGCCAGAGAGGCATATTCAGGCCCAAACCGAGGCCTAGGAGGGTGTGTGTACCCGCATGCACATTCAACGTGGGTCACGCGTCGGCCTGTACGGCTTCCTGAAGCAGTCGTCAATTGTGAAATAAAAATGCTTAAAAACTGTCAAATGAGAAAAGAAAAAACATGCAATTTTGTGAAGATTAAACAAAATCTATACTAATGTAAAAAAAAGGTATGGGTAGAAATACAACATTAAGTCATTTATCAAAAGGTGGGCACATATTTCTACCCCGCCACTGATAACTCAAGTATTGGGCGCATGTTTGTGCACGCCATTGGTAATTTTAGGCTGATTTACCTGTGGCTGTCAAGTACTAGTGGCAGGCAATTTGGCAGGCCCGCCACTAGTTTTTTGTTGTTGTAATTTTAGGATTTTTGATTTAGGCTTACGGTCCAAACCTTTTTCTACATGAAAGGTGCATCACTGGAAATTACATATAAAATTTTGGCAGTTTTTAAGGTTAATTTGCTATTCTTAGGGCATTAAAGAGATTTCTTGGTAAAAAATGTAGGTAATGCACTTAACAACTTAATTATAGATAGCGGGCCTGAAAAAATGCCAAATTTTGATATGACACATGTAATGGTCTATTTTCACTGTGGAAAAAGTTTTAAGGCCGGCTGAGGAAGAAGTGGTCGCTTCACATATAAACATGGTTCCACACATGGTCTAGTTTGTAAGCAGACTACGTGAAAATTTTGACAAAATATTCTCAAATTTTTACCACGGCCTTTGGTGATCATATTATGACACCATGCCAGGTTTCATGAGTTTTGGGCTTCGTTTGAATTTTTCAAATTAAAATGTCAATAGCCACCATGTTGGTGCCTGAGTCTCAACCACATGGTGTCTTGGACTCCTCTTGTTTCCTCACGTAAGAGCTAAACATACACTAAAGGCCACCAATAATATTTTTCAACCCATTTCTAACAATTATTTCATACATTCAGTTCTGAGTTATATCCATTAAAATGCCTACAAATACATTTAATGGCTTAAATATAACAAACAGACCCCTAAAAATGCCATATTTTCACATGATACATGTAATGGTGTATAAGGGATGTAAGAAAAATTCAAGGCCAACTGACAAGGCAATAGTCACATCACATGTAAACCTTACTCATTCCTTCCCGATACTTGTTTGCTATATTCAAATACAATCTCGAAAATTTATAGCATCATCTATTGGTCATATCATAACACCATTCCAAATTTCATGATTTTCGGGATTTGTTTGAATTTCTTGGAATTGAAATCTAAATAACCACCATGTAGGTGTGTGTCTCACCTGATCTCTAGGACTCATCCTATTTCATTACATAAGGCCTAAAAATACACCACATATCACCAATAATATTTTTTCAACCCGTTCCTAAGGATTATGTCATGTACCTGTAGTTCAAGTTTGAATTGCATCAATTACAAGCCTTGGAATGCATTTAATGTCATAAATATAGCAAACAGACCCCAAAATGCCAAGACATGATACATGTAATGGTGTATGTTGAGTGTGAAAACAATCTCAAGTCCAACCGGCGAAGCACTAGTCACTTCACATGTAAACTTGCACATTCCCTCTTGAAACATAGTTTCTTCCCCAAAGATGCTTCAGTTTCTAAGTGAAGTACATCACAGTATTTCTGTAACTCACTAAAAAATTAAACACAATGCCTCGAGGTCATACCATGACTCTATGCCAAGTTTCATATTTTTCAGACTTCATTTTCACTTAAAAACAAAAATTGTTTACCTCCATTAAATACCTAGAAATTCATGTAATGCCCTAAAAATCGAAACTTAAACCTAAATATTGCCGAAATTTTACATGTAACTTTTAGTGATATACTTACAATATAGAAAAAATAGAGATCTATTACTAAAACACTAATTCTAACATTGAAAAAATGGCAAAACAAAATAGTGGCGGTCCCTAGAAAATGTCCGCCAATGGTAATCACAACTGGTAATGATTATGAGTGGCGGTTCAGAAGGGTTTCCCTTCACTGATAATCAATTACTAGTGGCGAGTGCAAAGATGTGCCCACCACTGATCAACAATACATGCGTAAAATCCCATGGAAGCTCGCCTAACACCTTACATGTCAAAAACCTGACCTAACACTTCCCATCCATCTCTAACCCCCCACCCCCACCCCCAGCCACCGCCCTCACTTGTTGCGCCAGTGCCAAGGACGTGTTGGCTACATCTGCCCTCTACGGCCTGTGTTGTTTTGGCGCGGAGGTTAGACCATTTGCCGACTTCGTGTGGCTCAGTCGCAGCCCTTTGTGGGTGTGTTACTTTGGGTGGCTCCTGGTCGAGGCTAGAATCCACATGCGAGATGTCCTTTTCCGGAAGAAAATCGTCGATGCTACCGGTGCTAGACCATTTGCATTGTCGTCATTTAGACGACAAACCATCCGATTTTCTCCTGCTCCTTCACCGGTTGTTTCTGGGATGTGCTTGATGTTCGTCCTGGACGATGTCGATATTTGGCGGCTCCATATCCTAGATGTCTCGGCCACCGTCTCCCTAGTGACGTATCTTTGCGCTAGTGTGGTTGTGCTACTGGCAACTTTGGAAGCACCAGAACAAAGTTGCCTTTCGCGGGTGGCCTCCAACCAGTGCTTCCCCTTCTCCTAAAAAATTATCGCAACAACGTTGTTCTCTAAAGGCCTTGCATGCTAGCCATCCACCGAGGTGAGATCGACCAATGGCTTGGTTGCTTCCATTTAAATCCTCAAGTGTTTCATGTAACTACCTCCAAGCCCCCTCCCTCTCTTTGTTTCCTTTTTATCGCTTTGCTGTAACAATATCCTAGGATCTGCCCCTTCTTGAAATAAAAATTCAGGTGGGAAATTTCCCCCGGGTGAACTTTCAAAAAAAATGAAGTTACTACAACTTGATAAGATACGTAGCAACAAAAATGATTCAAGTATGATATTGTCAAGTGAGAAGCTATCAACATGTTGCTAGGTAGCAGACAGAGTTGTGAATTTTTCATGAGTTAAGATTGGTAAAAAAATATTTTCTCTAAAACCTTCCACAAGAGGACATTCCCTCCTTTCTTGATAAGTCTACTTTCACAATTCAGAAGAGCAAACTATGAATTATCGCTAAAAAACAATCCATAGTTTGACAGCCTGGACAAAAAAAAAGTCTCCCCCCCCCCCTCCCTGGCTACACAACCCATTTGCCCGAGTTGTCTCGCGCCTCCAGACCCGGCCCCGCCCACGCTATGAAAAGCCGACCAACGGATCTCAAACCTTAGCTGCCATCATTTCCCCTGTATGTTTTCGTTAATGAAAATTGGAAGGGGAAAGCCCTTCTTTTATAAAAAAAAATCATTTCCCCCGTATGTTTTCGTTAATGAAAATTGGAAGGGGGTAGCCCTTCTTTTATATAAAAAAAATCATTTCCCCTGTATCTCCACCCGTCAGCGCTGCCGCCGCATCCCCATCCCGTCCACCCACCGTCGGCAAGAAGCTCCCAGCTGACCAGTTGCGGAGCTCGCCACCGAGGAGCACACAGGGGTTTTGCTCTCATGCGGTAGTGGCGAACCGGCCGTGCCCCGGTCCCTCTAATCAGTGCTAACATCAAACTTAACTGGATGAAATCTTCAAGCACCATCCTCTTTGAACGTACGTACACTGCAAAGTCATTAGCCATTGAACAGTACCGATTCAACATGTCACCAAAGGGAAAACACATTCAGGTTGTTCATACTACATGTGAACGGGCGTCTCTTTGATTTAGTTCTAGTGGAGAATCGGTCTGATTGTGATTTATTTCATAATCCAGGGCAAACACCATCCAAACGTACGGCGGGCCAAGAGACCAATTCATAGGTGCTGGGAAGCAATATTGTGCTCGTCCAGAAACAGAAATCACATGGCCACTCAAATGATATCATATCAGAAACCGCTATAGTAAGAAATGATATATAAACGCAGCAGCACACCACTCAATGCAACATGCACAGCACTTTTCTTATGTTTCCTCTCTAGGGATCAACTCAACTAAACTACAGCATTAACTATTAAGCAACATTTTCACTCGTGCAAGCAAGACCAGCCTATACAATTATTCAAGTCGAGGTCTCGTGAACAGGGGCAGGGCGATACCCTTTAGCTGTCACCGGCGCTAAACAGGGTCAGCAGAGCCATGAATAGATTGATGATGTCAAGGTAGAGCGAGACGGCGGCCCAGACATACTCGTCATACGTTTAACGCTTGATGATGTCGTCCGTGTCGTACACAATGTAGCCACTGAAGATGAGTGCCGCCAGCGCACCGTAGATCATGTGTGAGAGCTTGCCCAGCGGGAAGAGGATCTGCATATTTAGAGAAGCCATGATCAGTATTGACTGATTGTAGAATAGAGAAGCCTGATAAACGGACGGTATCTGACCTGAATGAAACCAAAGACGAGCAACATGATGAGAAGCAAATAAGAAAGGACCAAGGAAGCTGAAGTCCTTGCCCCTCTTTACAGCCCAGAAAGTGTAAGCAGTGAGGCTGAAGACAACCACCGTTGTAAGAATCGCAGCCTCCAAAATGACCTTGCCTGTGCACATGCCGGAATATTTTATTTTAGCGGTTTCTTTATTTCATAATATAGAACGCAAAATTAGCTACTAATTAAATGAACTAATTGCTTTCTTATCATCTCATACATCTCTTTTACCACAGAAACTTTCATGTAAATTTGACCAAACAATAAAGCACGTGCATGCTAAAATCTGACAAGCATATCACAAATGCTTAACTCAGACAAGCATAGCATAAAAGGTGACCAACAGCTACAACTTGGCCCTCAACACAAACCGGGAAAATGCATCAGCTACACTCACATGGGTTGCCTAACATTTGCATGGCCATGGCATATTGGCAGCAACTATCCAATTGCCATACATGGTGACTAACATGCTTACTAGTCATGCACGTGTAATGAATTGACACAACGAGAGGGGCATTAGAAGACTCAAGAACAAGCCAGAATCTGCGGGCAAGAACAGAATTCATGGTGTGGGAAGAGAAATACCGCTAGTAAAGGCACATGTCATGCCCACAGAGAAGCTGATGGCCACTGTGAAGACGCCGAGCAGCAGCAGGTTGACTGGGTGTTTCTGACGGTAGCAGTACAACAGGCACAGCACTGCATAAAAAAAGTTAACAAGCATTTTAGCAACGGGCACAGCAGCACTGCAACTCACAAAGCAACCACGTCCGATCCCATTCTAGTAAAGAAATACTAGAGTACATGTTGCAATTCACTGCAAAACTAAGAGTACATGCTGCGATCCATAGCTTTGCGGGGACGCAACGGCATCCAAAGGTAATTCAGAGCAGAGCACGCAAAGGGAAAGCTATCTAGTCCTGTCCTCTCACCAAGCCCCTCAAAATTTAACGGCCACAACTTTCCCTTCTTGGAAATGCAACAGTAGTGAATGGAATATATTCGAGACGCTCGCAGCGAAGGAAACCCTATAATCGGACGGATCGAAACTGCAGCGACAAATTCGTAACAGAAAATATGGTGCTAGTTTGAATTCTCACCGATGAAGGGGAAGATGAGGATGGAGATGTAGAGCCCGAGGCCGGCGTAGGAGGAGACGAAGAAGTGCGGGATGGCCCGGACCTTGACGACGACGGCCGCGACGACGGCGGTGAGCAGAAGATGCAGGGAGAGGATGACGTAGATCTTCCGGATGAGCGCCCAGCGCAGCTCGGGGCTCTCCGCCATCCCGGGGTACAGCACCTGCGCCGGCGCCGTGGCAATGCCACCGGACGTCCCCGCCTCGATGTCGCCGCCCTTCTGGTGCCCGGACATCTCGCCCCGCGATGCGATGACCAGGGAAGCAGCCTTTGGAGGGTAGGGTTTTCGCGGGTGTGGCGGAAGGGGAGGAGCAAAGCGAATGGTGATGGCGACAAGGATGATGCGCCGAGAAGGCTCCACTCCTCGACTTATATAGTGAGATGAGATGAGACGGAGCGTATGACCTGCTGGGCAACGAAGATGCAGGGCGGTGGGATTGCTTCGCGGCTCCTTCTTGGAAAAGTGGGGTTTACGTGGTTCCGTACGTTGGTAGAAGGACAGAGGCAATCCTTGTGTGGAGAGAGACAGAGTTTGCATGGTGATTTCTCGAGCGGTTTCGAATCTGTGTTGGTGGAGAGGGACGTTGCATTGGGGGTCCGATTGACACGTTTCAGTCGTTGCGCTCTTGACGCGCGTGAGCACACTCGATGTCTATGAGGTTTTTCTTTTTGAAAATTTTCAGGGTTTCTTCTTTACATGGGGCCTGCAGAGTTTTTTCTTTCTTCAGGGAAAACTCTACTGAGTTTTATTCATTAGCTCGGATGTTTAAATATCCTCAAAAGAAATAACTCGGATGTTCAAAGGAGGAGTATGAGATGGGCATGGAGGGCATGTAGGAGGGGGTGGAGAAGGCGTTGGGCATGGAGGCCGAGCCCGGCGGCTTTCGCATGGACAAGCGGAGGCGAAGTTCCAACATGCCCAAGCCGCGTAGGCGGCAGCGCAGTTCGAGGTGAAGCAAGCAGCAATCCTCAACTCGACCCAATCCGAGCAGGAGGTGGTGACGAACCTCCGTCGTATCCATCTCGCTGACATGAGGCGGGAACAACTCTCCGTCAACAAGGACGACAAGTAAAAGAAGCCGGAGCTGCGCCCCGCCACAAATGACCACGACGCCGCCCGTCCGGCCGGCATGGGGGTCATATACGTCTCCAACGAAGAGTGGAAGTAAGATAGTTTCAATTCGAATGGACCTCGTTTTATCTATTTATGATGTTGAACGTATGTTGAATTTTAGGTTGCCTGGATTCGTATGGAAATAGGGGTTTGCATATGAGGGGTGTCGTTGCAGCGTCCAAAAAATGAGGGGTGACAAGCTCTGTTCCACGAACCCGTCGGACATATAGGGCGGGGGGCATATTTGAACATTACACGGTTGTAGATGCTCTAAAAGTTTCACACTTTCTACGGTTATAATTTGTTATTTCTAGGGCATTAAGTTTCTAGGTATTTATTGGAGGTAAATGCCCCTAATGGCCTGAATATAGATAGCGGACCCCAAAAAATGACAAATTTTGAAAT
Source organism: Triticum aestivum (assembly GCF_018294505.1). Classification (NCBI taxonomy): domain Eukaryota; kingdom Viridiplantae; phylum Streptophyta; class Magnoliopsida; order Poales; family Poaceae; genus Triticum; species Triticum aestivum. Next base: position 578,087,462 of record NC_057802.1, read on the forward strand.
TTCACGCATAATAGTGTTTGTTGAGAGTGGAATGAGTTTCATGACAATCGAGTAAGCACGGATCGCTTAGCATACAAACAAGGTTCATTTCTTCACGAAACCCAGTTCCTTCCTCAGGGCTAGTCTGGTTTGTAAGTAATCTACATGACAACTTTTGCAAAATATTCTAATTTTGTTTCCCACATCCGTCACGAGAATTAAGTTGGGAATAACCTACATGTCTGTGGTCGGGTCTTAGCCCTTGGTGTATGGGATAACTTCTATTTTGTGTTATATGGGCAAAACTTATACTAAAGACCACAAACAATGTTTTTCAACTACTTTTGTTCATAATTTCATGTATCTACATTTCAAAATTGTATTGTATTCCGTAAATTGCTAGAAATGCACTTAATAGTTCAAATATAGCAAACAACCCTCGGAAAATGCCAATTTTTGACATGTTACATGTGTAATGGTGTGCGTTCAGTGCGGGAAAAAAATTCAAGGCCAACGGAGATGCAATGGTCGCTTCCAATGCAAACCGGATTTGTGCCCTCTCAAAACCTAGTTTCTTCCTCAAAAATGGCACGGTTTGTCAGTTTGTCAGTAATCTACGTGGCAACTTTGGTGAAATATTCTCAAATTTATCATAGTCTCTGGAGGCCATATAATGACACCATGCAAAGTCTTTGAATTTTTGACTTTGTTTGAATTTCCCAGAATTAAAATGGCAATAACCTGCATTTTGGTGGTCCACTGTATGAGAATACTTTTATTTTATGCTATTTCGGTTCAATATATACAAAAGGCCATCAATAATATATTTCAATCCACTTTCGACCATAACTTCATGTACATGTAATTTAAATTTTAGAGATGTCCATTAAATACATAGAAATGCACTTAATGTCTTAAATATAGCAAATAGGACCAGAAAAATGTCAAATTTTGACATGTTTCATGTAATGGTATTTGCTGAATTTTCACAAAATTTGGAGGCCACCGAAGGAAGCAGCAATAGCTTCGCATGCAAACCGGACCCGTTCCCTCATGAAACCTAGTTTCCTGCTCGGAGATGGTTTGGCTTGTGAGTAGTCTACATTACAAATTTTTCGACATATTCTCAAAATTTACCACCTCTGGAGCGCATATCATGACATCATGTAAGGTCTCGGGGTTTTCAAGTTTCGTTTGAATTTCTGAGAATTAAAATGATAATAACCTATGTGTCGTTGGCAAATCTTGCTCCATGGTGTATGAGACTAATTTTCTTTTGTGGTATATGGGCTAAACATATACTAAAGACCATCAATAATATTTTACAACCCACTTTTGGCCATAATTTGTACCCGCGAGGTTTAACTCATGGGACGCATGAACTTTTCCTTCTAGAAATCTGCATAGGACATAATCTTGACAATTCCCTTAGCGTGGCATGATCTGTGTAGGTATCTGCGTCGTCCTGCATACTCTCAATACGACATGACCATCTCCTGCATTGCAAGATGTCAGTCGTCATATCATTGTGTGGTAATGACAGAAACCTTCCTCAAAACAATAGACCCTCGTAGGCCCGCGCAATAGTGTAAAGCCCGTTCGGGAATGCACAACGATCCTTGAAGGGTCGATGGGCATGTTGAGACGTTGATTTTTGACTCCCGAGGAGTGTGAAGGCGAGGTAGAGCCCTGGCTAGATTGGTTGTCTTCTCTTTTTAGTTCTTACTTCTCGGTTGGACTAGGCCTTGCTGCTGCTACTTCATCGATTGGGTGTGGTTTGTCGTAGTAGAGTCCACCGTGAAATTATCCCCTTTTTCTTAATTTTTGTGAGGGCATCATTTATTCTTCTAATTCCCTTTATTATTTTACTAGTCGAATGCCCGTGCGTTGTCACGAAACAACAAAGATAAAATATATAGCGTCATTAATGAAGGGATGAAGCACAAGTGAATTTTGATTTTTATCATAACAATGTGGTTTATGTAAAAAAATGAGATATACAAAAGATACTCAGCTACTTAGCCAACTTTCATAATTAAATACCATCACTGTCTGTATAACTCTTAATTGTGATCTGTTTACTCTATAATGGATAGGTAGTGCGAAAGAAAGTAGAGAGGGCCTCACCGTTTAAAAGGGAACCATAGCAACGTTGGAACCAACTATTTTTTTTGTATTATTAGCGTCTTCTATAATTTTTTTATTGCCTTCATATATAATACCAAATTCATTATTTGAAAATTGATTTCAAAAAAGAACTACTTATCCTTAACTTTTCAGCGAATCCTTCATCGGTGGTTGTGAATGCTGATTTTTTCAGTCCCTTCAACCTTCGTTCCGTAGGAGCAATTCAGATAGACTGATAAATAGAACCATCTGATTTGAGTGAGAAAGGAAATCCAATGAGAAATACTGCAAGCATGTGTGTTTTCAGACATGTATGCAAGATCGATAGAAGTAGGGCATGAATAAATGAACTTCGGTTGTAGCAATACAACCGCAAGGATACATAATCTTGATAATTTTCATAAAACAACCTATCTTTAAATTGGTTCTTTCATTTCTCTTCCACTATTTCTTTACCATTATATCTCTTCCACTATTTCTTTACCATTATTTCTTTAAATTGGGTGTGGTTTTACTTGGTGTCAGTGCGTGAGGTGTCATCGCGTGCCCCAGCATGATCTTTTGTATATTTTTTCAAAACGCCAGTCGCCCAAATCTGACTGGAGGCAGTGATAGGTGTGTAGCTGGTAACCGCAGCACAGCATCTTGCCTATGCCTGCATTCCCCACACTCGTCCACCTCGCCCTTGCTGCTGCGACCCTGAAATTCAGTAGTACAGCCTACAGTACAAAATTCTTTGAGAACAAAAAGAAGTAGAAGAGCTCTGCACACATCAAAATTGAAGTGGCAGTCTTTATTGAAGTATGCAGTAGTTTGCTATCACCAAGTTGGACACAACAAGACTGCTCAGCGGTTAACACTAAACCAAACAAATATTCTAGCTTTGCCTAAGTAAATCACCCTGCAAAATTGTGGTCCGTCACTTGTAACCTCCCTGTCATACAAATATTCCATTCCGTGAAGCTGAAATCCAACAGGGAAGTGAGTACTTGGTCATATAAAATAGTTTAACTCTCCGACGCTATCACGAAGTCAACCAAAGAGACGATAAGGACACAGACATCTCCGATTGTTTTCAAAAATAGAAATGAAGGGCAGAAGGGGCAAGGTGATACCAGATTTGGCGTTGGAAATCTTCTTAACCAATACTCAGAGCAGTCATGTTAGAGCATCTCCAGCCGTTGGCCCCCCAGGAGGCACTAAAAATCGCCCTCTGGAGGCGCACCGGCGCAAACCGTGTGCTGGGGGCGTGATGCCCCCCAATCGCGGTGACGACGTTTTTTTTTTTGAAAATTTAATTTCGGGCACAAACACGGCGCAAATTCAACCAAACTTCGGCGAGTTCATACTTATTTAAAATATTTTACAAAAGAAAAAAATGCTACTAGGCCTGCCGTCTCCCTCGCCGCACCTCGCCGCCCGCCACCATTGCAGCTCTACATGCCGAGGAGGCTGTAGAACCGCGTGTAGTCGCCGCCGCCGTCGTTGTCGTCGTCGTCGCCTCCTCCGCAGCCGCCGTCCCTGCTGCAACCCTCCCCAGGTTGGTGCGGCGGGTTGGACGGTCCGGGGGCGTCCTCGTCCTCGTCACTGTCGAGGATCACCATGCCGTGCTCGTCCTCGCGCCCACGCTTTCGGGCGGCTATCTCCTCCAGGGCCCGGCGCTGCTGGACCATCTCGTCACGGAGGTAGTCGTCCCGCACCCACTTTAGGGCGTCCTCGTCGGAGAAGCCGCGCCGGGCTATCTCCTCGTACTCCGCGGGGAGGCCGGGCTCCGGCTTCAGCTTGACGAGGACGAGGCGGCCAGAGGCGGGAGCGGAGTCATCGATGCGGACGCCGGAACTGCGGGTGCGCGCGCTGACAGGCGTGTCCTGGGGCTCCGGCTTGACGGGGCGGAGGCAGGGAGAGCCGGACGAGCAGCCGGACGAGGAGGAGGACGCCCCCATGTCCATGCGCCTCGGCGTCCACGAGCTCCCACGCCGGCGAGAGAAGGACGGGGGAGCGGGGTACTCCAGCCTCGGCGTGTTGCCGCCCTCGATGTACTCGAGGACGGCCTCCAGCGTGTGGCCGGGCACGCCCCACCATCGGCGCCGGCCTTCGGAGTTGAGCCTTCCGGAGGGCACAACGCCGTTTGTGGCCTCGAGCTGCTCGGCGTGGCGGCGGCGGAAGTGGGCTCCCACACCGGGCTCTCGGGGACGTACCGTGGACCTTCCATCGCCGCCCGCGGCAGAGAGGCGCGGATACGCGCGATCTCCGCACGCCGCGCCGCCCTGTGGGCGGTGGTGGCACCGGGACCCGCCGGCGCTGATCCTCCACGACCCGGGAACCCGCATGTCCGGCGGGACCGGGTACTCGGCCTCGTAGAGGAGCCGAGCTTCGTCCTCGTGAAGGTGGCGTCGGCCGAAGCCGTTCGCCGCCGCGCCGTCACCTGGGAAGCGCTCGGCCATGGTTGAACTGGAGACGGCGGGAGGAGAGGGAGGAATGGGGGAGAAATGGCGCGTCGGCGGTGGAGAGTCTGTGTGTCACCGGCGCGCTGGGGCTCGGCTTATATAGACGGGGCGCCGCGCGTACGCGTGGCCGCCGTGTGTACGGATGGCGGGCGAGGGACGCGCGTCGTCCGGTCTTCACCACCGCCCGTGAGGCATCAATGGAGGAGGCTGACCGGCGCGGCAGCTTTGGCATTGATTCGCTGTGGGAAACGAGGCGATGAGGACGACGAAGCGACGAGAAGATAGACGAGTCGCTGGCAAGGAGGGCCCGCGGCTATTTCACGCCAAAAACGATTCGTCCGACGCCCCCGAGCGCCCGGGCTGGGTCCGCCGGCGCTGATTTTGGCCCAGGCCGGCGAAAATCGGGCTCCTGGGGGCGCGACTGGGCCATTTTTTCGGCGCAGGCGCGAAAAAATCGTCTGGGGAGGCCTTTCTGGGAGCGCGGCAGCTTTGGCATTGATTCGCTGTGGGAAACGAGGCGATGAGGACGACGAAGCGACGAGAAGATAGACGAGTCGCTGGCAAGGAGGGCCCGCGGCTATTTCACGCCAAAAACGATTCGTCCGACGCCCCCGAGCGCCCGGGCTGGGTCCGCCGGCGCTGATTTTGGCCCAGGCCGGCGAAAATCGGGCTCCTGGGACGCGACTGGGCCATTTTTTCGGCGCAGGCGCGAAAAAATCGTTTGGGGAGGCCTTTCTGGGAGCGCGGCTGGAGATGCTCTTAGGTGGCAGGTGCGCTACTTCGCCTGCTTCCACGAGTGGGGAATTCTAGCGAGCACCCTACACACACTGCCGAGACCTGAGATCGTGCCTCTCCCCCGTCTCCTTGACCCCCGCCACCGTTTTCACCGTTGTAGCTCGCGAACCTTTCCTCCTCCTCCCTGGTCTCCGTCGTCGCCTTCATAGTTGTAGCGCACGTACCTCTCCTGCTCCTCGACCTCCGTCCCCGCATCCACCGCCGTGGTCAGACCACCACGACCCCATCCGGCCAGCATGGTGCCTGCTGGTGTGCATGGCAAAAGCTCCATGGGTGGGGCGGTGCTAAATTGATGGGAGTAGAGGGAAGCGCCCGTTTAGTCGTCGGAGAGGGCCGATGAAGAGGGCCTCGTCCGGTGGACAAGGGGAAGGAGGCGCTGAGATTTGAGGATGGAGACAGACATGCCGGAGGAGATGGAGAACGTGCATCGTGCGGGTTCTTTCCGTTTTCTTTTTTCTTTTTTTCTTAGTTGTCGTCGAACGTGGGTTGTTCCCTGCCTTTTTTTGTGTGTGCTGGCTTGGGAGGTGGAACGAGGAGGGGGATCGAACGAGGGGAGGTCGAACCATCATGACGTTCAATCCTCCTTTAATAATAGAGATACGCATTATGCTAATTCCTTTTTCTTATATATAATATTTTTACACATAGTGCACGAAACACATTTTTAAAAACACAACTCATGTACTTGAAGTCTATTCATGGTAAAAAGCACACATTTTTGATAAAGAAACACATGTTTCATATCATATACTTCAAGTCTATTGGTCGGCAAAAGAAACACATAATCCATGTGCTTGAAGCCTATTGGTTGACAAAGAAACACATAATCCGGATGCTTGAAGCCTATTGGTTGGCAAAGGAACATATATTCCATATAGTTGATGCCTATTGGTCAACACACCAATCCACGGATCGATGACATGGCCTATTGGTAAAGAAAAACAGGTTCAGTGTTCACACCAAACGAAACTATCTCCTTCCTTCGTCTCCCCTGCTCCAAGAGCTGGCCGCGCGCTGCCGCTGCAAGTTCCCGCACGCCGCTCGCCGCTGTTGGCCCATGCAAATTGACGCCTCGGGCAAGGATCCGACGCCATCCAAGGAACCGAAGGGATGTCGCCGCTCCACACCTGTCGAGCAACGCCGCGGGAAAGGCTCCGGACGGTGCGGAGCCACGGCAGCTGCCGCTGCTGGGACACTGCACCATGGTGGAGACCGCTGCAAGCTGCTGCCGGGGGACTGCTCCTTGGTGGAGACCATTAGTAATGTACATAGTCAATCAGCATCCGCAAAAAAAAAACTTTAATCAACCGCCGATAGTTGTAGTCCGGACCTCGACGCCATTGCTATTCAGAACAAGGAGGAGGGTGAGACCGAGGCCGGCCGCGGTGCTTTTTGTGTCGCAGAGTTGGATCGCTCTACTACTGCCGGCCCGAGGATCACCCAGCCGCTACTCCTTCGCAGACAAAGAAAACAGGAATGCAAAGCGCTTGGCTGCGATGCTCATAAACCATGGCCTGGCAATTGGCAAAAAAAGTCGAAATCTTGCTTGCGAGTTGCGACCTCCACGGAGTCGGATCCACAGCACAGTCGGACACGACCCGATACGGGTCATGGACGCGACGACGTCGTTTGTTGGATAATCTTGTTGCATTAGCGTAGACATTTGCTCCGGGCAGGGCTCGCACGTGGAATACGCGCCAAGGTAACGATCCATTTGGTGCGAAGTATAAGAACATCTCCAACCGTTTGGCCCCCCCAACGCATCCGACGAAGGGCTTTGGGCGTTTGCGCCAACGGTTTTTTCGGCCTGGGGGAGCGAGTTTCCAGCCGCGCCACCAGGTTTTGGCCCCCAAACGCATAAAAATTCAAAGTTCTCTTTCCTGCTATAAAAAAAGACACAAGTTTGGCGATCATCATGCCACAAGTCGGCGATCGAATCATGTCACAGGTCGACGATCGAACATAGCCAAAGTCCGGCGATCAAAAGGGTAGGAACCATAGACATGGAACTCAAATGGCAGGCTCCTCTGCCATAGGGCTGGGAGAGGTCGGCGTCGGCGTCGGCGTTGTGGGCACAGCTTCAGTGCTCGGCATAGGCGTAGGCGTAGGCGTGGGAGTGGGCGTAGGGGCAATGGTCGCCACTGGGCCCGACATCTGGTTTAAGATGAGGCCGCGCTCCGCCAGATACCACGCCTTCACCTGCTCATCCATCATCGACATGTCTGCTAGCATCAGGAACTCCAGGTCGGTGTTACTCTTCTTCGCGGCGACGTTGGTCCTGAGAAAGTCGAGCTTGACGTCATCAACGCCAACCACCTCACGTCGGATTTCTCCTCCGTCTTGGCCGCGTTGCTCTTGGCGTCGGCGATGCACTGTTCTATCGGCAATTGCAACCGTTGGGCAGCGGGTGCTGCGTGCCTCGTCGCCTTGGCTCTTTTGTTATCTTCTGGACGCCCTTCTGCCGCCGCCAAGGCAGGCGCGTCCGGGTTGTAGACACCGTCCTTGGCCTTAGCGAGAGCGAGCCGGCACTCTATCCATTTCTCGCACGACTCGATCCTGGTGAACACATGAAGGAACTTAAACTCTTGGTCGTTGTTGTCCTGGCGAAACATGTCGAACATCCGAACCATCTACATAGTCGAAGAACAAGTGTCGACGAAGTACACGGTGAAGAGCTGGGCCGGCGAGCGATGGCCATACCTGAAGCTCGAAGTTGGCGCCGCTTTCCGGGCCAGCCATGACCTTCTCTTGAATCCCATGCCACTTGTTGCAGGCCTGTTGGATGGTCGCCCAATGGTTCACCATGGCCTTCGCCGCGATCCATGTGGATGTTGGCAAAGTCGGGGTCGACCAACTTGCGCTCGTCGAACGCCGTCTTGATCCTTCTCCAGTTGGTGTCGGCCTTCTGATTCGCATCGGTGATCGGGTTGATGCTGAAAGTCTTCCATGCTTCGGTGAGGCACTCGTCTTCCTTTGGCGTCCACTACTACTTCTTAAGCTTGCGTTGGTTTTTTCCTTAAAGAGGAAAGGGTGATGCAACAAAATAGAGATAAGTATTTCCCCCAGTTTGAGAACCAAGGTATCAATCCAGTAGGAGGTACGAGTAAGTCACCAATCTATACACCTTCACAAACAATCAAACACTTGCACCCAACACGATAAAGGGGTTGTCAATCCCTCTACGCTCACTTGCAAGGATGAGATCTAATAGAGATGGATATAAAAGATTACTAAAACGTAAAACAAAATAAAAACAAATAAATTGCAGCAAGGTATTTTTGGGTTTTTGGTTTTATATATCTGAAAATATATGATGGAAAGTAGACCCGGGGGCCATAGGTTTCACTAGAGGCTTCTCTCTTGAAGAAAGCATATGGTGGATGAACAAATTACTGTCAAGCAATTGATAGAAAAGCGAATAATTATGATGATATCCAAGGCAATGATCATGAATATAGGCATCACACTACAGGACTCAGGCGCTTTGCCGTCTGCCATGGCCGACGGCAAAGGCATGCCTAGCGGATGGCAAAGGCCTTTGCCGTCAGCCAGCAGACGGCAACACATCCGGCTGAACAAACTACGGCAAAGGGCTCTTTGCCGTCTGCTGGCAGACGGCAAAGATGCAAAGGTCTTTGCCGTCCGCCAGCAGACGGCAAAGGGCCTGGACGGCACATGTGGCACCTTAGGTCCGTTAAGGGGTTAACGGCGTGCTTTGTCGTCTGCTGGCAGACGGCAAAGTGCCCAAATAGGCCAGCCCAGATGCCCCCAGGTAGCTGGCACGTGGCTTGCTTTGCTGACGGCAAAGATTCAAAGATCTTTGTCGTCTGCCAGCAGACGGCAAAGTGCCTGTATAGCCCCTGTTTTTCTGCTTTTTCTTAAACTCAATCAATTTCACAGAATTTCACAGATATATATATATATATATATATATAGAGAGAGAGAGAGAGAGGGAGAGAGAGAGACACACACACACACACATTTGAAAATACTTTCAACAAGCATACCAACACATATACATACCAAATCATATCCCTGCCATATGGATATGATCATCCAACACATATACATACCAAATCAAAAGTCCATATGCAACATATATAGCTAGCCAACATATCCAACAACAAGCATACAATGGTTTCATCCATACATACATATATAGGTAGCAAGTTTCACATTGTTCATCCTACAAAATCAAAATAAAAAGGAAGCACAAGGAGAAGAGTAGACTCCATCAACGCAAGCTTCCTCATCTAAAGCAAATATGCAAATTGAGAAAGAAGAAAGTTAGAAGAAGAAGGCATGGGTACAAATACAACATTAAGTCAAATATGCAAATAAAAAGGAAGCACAAGGAGAAGAGTAGACTCCATCAACGCAAGCTTCCTCATCTAAAGCAAATATGTAAGTTGAGAAAGAAGAAAGTTAGAAGAAGAAGAAGAAGACTAGCTAGAAGAAAAAGAAGAAGAAGAAGAAGAAGAATTTTTCTTCTCTTTCTTTTTATCCTCTCCTCTTCTTTATCTTCTTCTTCTTCTAACTAAGGTAGGTAATGATGCCATTTTTTAGCTAAGCTAGGTAAAAATGCTAAGTGTAGGTCATTTTAGATCTAAGCTAGGTAAATAGGTCATTTTGGAGCTTAGTAAGGTTATTATGCCATTTTCGAGGAAAATAAGCTAAGTCTATGTCATTTTGGAGATAACAAAGATTATCATGCCATTTTTGACCGAAGTATGCTAAGTATGTCATAAATGAACTGAAGAAGCTAAGTATAGGTCATTTTTGAGCTAACCTATGTAGTTATGCCATTTTTGAGGTAACTAAGCATATTTATTTATTTTGTAGGACAAAATGGTAAGTGTAGGTCATTTTAGAGCTATCCTAGTTAAAATCGGTCATTTTGGAGCTAGGTAAGGTTATTTTGTCATTTTGGAGGAAAATAAACTAATTATATGACAGTTTGGAGCTAAACCAAGGTTATTATGCCATTTTTTACCTAAGTAAGCTAATTATGTCATAAATGAACTAGGTAAGCTAAGTACAGATCATTATTGAGCTATCCTAGGTAGTTATGCCATTTTTTAGCTAACTAAGCATATTAAGTCATTTAGGAGGAAAAAATGCTAAGTATAGGTCATTTTATAGCTATCCTAGGTCAAGTATAGGTCAACTTAGCTTATTATGTCAATTTGGAGAAAAATAAGGTAACTATCGGTCTTTTTTGTGCTAACATAGGTGATGATGCCATTTTTTAGCCAACTTATGTAAGTATAGCTCATTTTTTATCTAACTTAGGTAATTATGCCATTTAGGAGGAAAATAAGCTAAGTATGCATTTGTTCAGCAAAACACTAGAATAAACTTACCCTCGTCACAACAAATGCGATGAAGGTCGCAACTAAGGTAACAATTGATCCAACGGCATAATGATACCAAGCCTCATTATCAATGGCATATTTTCTAATCTTCTTAATCTTCAAGCGCATTGCATTCATCTTCATCTTGTGATCATCGACGACATCGACAACATACAACTCCAATATCATCTTCTCTTCTTCAATTCTTTTAATTTTTTCTTTCAAATACTCATTTTCTTTTTCAACTAAATTTAATTTCTCGACAAGAGGGTCGGTTGCAATTTCCGGTTCACATACCTTCTCGATAAAAATATCTCTATGTCAACTTGATGGCCATAATTGTCATAAATGCGAAATGCAACAAATAGTTATAAAAGAGAATTTACCACATCCGAATCATAAAGCGGGCGAGGGCCGACGGGGACGGATATCAAGACCATGGCACTATGTATAACAAACAATCATACAAAGTAAAAAATTTATACAAGTAACTATATAAATCATACAATCATACAAGTAACTATATAAATCAAGTACAACATAAAAAATTGAATACCTAATAATAATCTGCATCGTCGGGTTCAATAAATGCTCCAGGATCAATAAATGCATAATCATCATCACTGTCAGTGATGACATGATCATCATCATCATCAATAAATGCATCATCATGTGGAAGGCCACCTTTACGTAATCGGTCAGGCATTGATAGGTCATCCGCAGCAGTAACCTCTTCTAGTCCAGGCTCTTCTTGTTCTTGCTCAAGGGTGAAGTCGGGTTCACTGTCGCTGTCTACTTCAATGTTCTGGGGTGAAGTAGAGCGGTTCTTGAAACTTGGAAAGATGTGTTTCTTGAACGAATTCTGCTTCATATGTGTCTGGGTTAATGTGAGGTTCATAATCCTCTTCATTGGGGGAGGTGGTCTAACACGTGGCGGCACTTCATAGACGACATCCCAACCAATGAGATTTGGATCACTTTGACAGGCCCACGGTAGATAGAAAACTTGGGTTGCCTGTTGAGCCGTAATATAGACATCGGGAACATCCAAATGGGTGCTTTGTTTGATTTCCACTAGCCCTATATGTTCATGAGTCCTTCTAGTCTCCTTTGGCTGGAACCAATAACATTTGAAGACTACGATGTTTGGTGGGTTTTTGCACCATAGAATTGAAGTTCATAAATTGCTTCAACTCTTCCATAATACTCGGTATCTCCTTCGCCGATAGTAGAGACACAACAAGTTGTAGACTTTCGGTCGGCCATAGATAGCTCTTTAACATAGGTACGAAACTGATACCCGTTGATGTCGTATTTGTCAAATGAACGTACCTTAAAGTCAAAACTATTAGCGACATTCGGCATCCATAAACTCTAAATTAGCCTACAAGTTTAATACAAAAGGGATTGTTGCATTAGCCGCAAATTAGACGAAGAAATGAAATGATCTAATGGAAATTACCGTTTGTTTGAACCAAGAGATGAAACCGTGATAGCCGCCTCCATGCTTTGCCAGAAGCTCATTGATACGTCTCCAACGTATCTGTAATTTTTGATTGTTTCATGCTATTATATTATCAGTTTTGGATGTTTAATGGGCTTTAATATGCTCTTTTATATTATTTTTGGGACTAACCTATTAACCGAAGGCCCAGTGCTAGTTTCTAATTTTTTTTGCCTATTTCAGTGTTTTGCAGAAGAGGAATACCAAACGGAATCCAAATGGAATGAAACCTTCGCGATGATCTTTCTTGGAACAAACGCAATCCAGAAGACTTGGAGTTGAAGTTTGGAACTCCGCGAGGCGGCCACGAGGCAGGAGGGCGCACCGAGGGGGGTAGGCGTGCCCCCCACCCTCGTGGGCCCCACGGAGCTCCACCGACGTACTTCTTTCGCCTATATATACTCTTATACCCTAAAAACAACAGGGGGAGCGACGAAACCACTTTTCCACCACCGCAACCTTTTGTACCCGTGAGATCCCATCTTGGGGCCTTTTCCGGCGCTCTGCCGGAGGGGGAATCGATCACGGAGGGCTTCTACATCAACACCATAGCCTCTCCGGTGATGTGTGAGTAGTTTACCACAGACCTTTGGGTCCATAGTTATTAGCTAGATGGCTTCTTCTCTCTCTTTGATTCTCAATACAAAGTTCTTCTTGATGTTCTTGGAGATTTATTCGATGTAATACTCTTTTGCGGTGTGTTTGCCGAGATCCGATGAATTGTGGATTTATGATCAAGTTTATCTATGAATAATATTTGGTTCTTCTCTGAATTCTTATATGCATGATTTGATACTTTGCAAGTCTCTTCGAATTATCGGTTTAGTTTGGCCTACTAGATTGATCTTTCTTGCAATGGGAGAAGTGCTTAGCTTTGGGTTCAATCTTGCGGTGTCCTTTCCCAGTGACAGTAGGGGTAGCAAGGCACGTATTGTATTGTTGCCATCGAGGATAAAAAGATGGGGTTTATATCATATTGCTTGAGTTTATCCTTCTACATCATGTCATCTTGCTTAATGCGTTACTCTGTTCTTATGAACTTAATACTCTAGATGCATGCAGGATAGCGGTCGATGTGTGGAGTAATAGTAGTAGATGCAGAATCGTTTCGGTCTACTTGACACAGACGTGATGCCTATATTCATGATCATTGCCTAGATATTTTCATAACTATGCGCTTTTCTATCTATTGCTCAGCAGTAATTTGTTCACCCACCGTAATATATGCTATCTTGAGAGAAGCCACTAGTGAAACCTATGGCCCCCGAGTCTATTTTCCATCATATAATCTTCTATTTTACATCATATAAGTTTCCGATCTACAATTCTAGTTTCCTATTTATTTCATTTTGCAATATTTACTTTCCAATCTATACAACAAAAATACCAAAAATATTTATCTTATTATCTTTATTAGATCTCACTTTTGCGAGTGACCGTGAAGGGATTGACAACCCCTTTATCGCATTGGTTGCAAGGTTCTTCATTGTTTGTGCAGGTACTAGGTGACTTGCGTGTTATCTCCTACTGGATTGATACCTTGGTTCTCAAAAACTGAGGGAAATACTTACACTACTTTGCTGCATCACCCTTTCCTCTTCAAGGGAAAACCAATGCATGCTCAAGAAGTAGCAAGAAGGATTTCTGGCGCTGTTGCCGGGGAGATCTACGCTCAGGTCAAGACATACCAAGTACCCATCACAAACTCTTCTCCCTCGCATTACATTATTTGCCATTCGCCTCTGGTTTTCCTCTCCCCCACTTCTAAAACGATTTTCGAAAACATTTGCCTTTTCTTCGCCTCTCTTCCGTTCGGCTTTTCGCTTGCTTCTTGTGTGCTTGTGTGTTGGATTAATTGTTTATCACGATGGCTCAAGATAATACTAAATTATGTGACTTTTCCAATACCAACAACAATGATTTTATTAGCACTCCGTTTGCTCCTACTACCCATGCTGAATCTTGTGAAATTAATACCGCTTTATTGAATCTTGTTATTAAAGATCAATTTTCTGGCCTTCCTAGTTAAGATGCCGCTACCCATCTAAACAACTTTGTTGATTTGTGTGATATGCAAAAGAAGAAAGATGTGGATAATGATATTGTTAAATTGAAGCTATTTCCGTTTTCCCTTAGAGATCGTGCTAAAACTTGGTTCTCTTCTTTGCCTAAAAATAGTATTGATTCATGGAATAAGTGCAAAGATGCTTTTATCTCTAAGTATTTTCCTCCCGCTAAGATCATCTCTCTTAGAAACGATATTATGAATTTTAAGGAACTTGATCATGAACATGTTGCACAAGCTTGGGAGAGGATGAAATTAATGATACGTAATTTCCCTACACATGGTTTGAATTTATGGATGATTATAAAAAAAATTATGCCGGATTGAATTTTGCTTCTAGAAATCTTTTAGATTCGGCCGCGGGAGGCACTTTTACGGAAATCACTTTAGGAGAAGCTACTAAACTCCTAGATAATATTATGGTTAATTATTCTCAATGGCACAGCGAAAGATCCACTAGTAAAAAAGTTCATGCGATTGAAGAGATTAATGTTTTGAGTGGAAACATGGATGAACTTATGAAATTGTTTGCTAATAAGAGTGTTTCTTCTAATCCTACTGATATGCCTTTGTCCACTTTGATTGAGAATAATAATGAATCTATGGATGTGAATTTTGTTGGTAGGAACAATTTTGGTAACAACGCATACAGAGGAAACTTTAATTCTAGGTAGTTTTCTAATAATTCCTCTAATAATTATGGTAATTCCTACAACAACTCTTATGGAAATTTTAATAAGATGCCCTCTGATTTTGAGACTAGTGTTAAAGAATTTATGAGTTCGCAAAAGAATTTCAATGTTTTGGTTGAAGAAAAATTGCTTAAGATTGATGAGTTGGCTAGGAACGTGGATAGAATTTCTCTTGATGTTGATTCTTTGAAACTTAGATCTATCCCGCCTAAGCATGATATCAGTGAGTGTCTCAAAGCCATGAGAATTTCCATTGATGAGTACAAAGAAAGAACCGCTAGAATGCGTGCTAAAAAATATTGCTTTGTGAAAGCGTGTTCTTCTAGTTTCAACAACAATAAAGATGAAGATCTAAAAGTGATTGATGTGACTCCTATTAAATATTTGTTTTTCAATATGAATCTTGATAAAGATGGGACTGGAGATGAGTCAACTTTAGTTAAAAGGCGTCCCAATGATTCGGAATTTTTAGATCTTGACACTAAAATTAATAAAAGTGGGATTGAAGAGGTCAAAACTTTACATAGCAATGAACCCACTATTTTGGATTTCAAGGAATTTAATTATGATAATTGCTCTTTGATAGATTGTATTTCCTTGTTCCAATCCGTGTTAAATTCTCCTCATGCTTATAATCAAAATAAAGCTTTCACTAAACATATCGTTGATGCCTTAATGAAATCTTATGAAGAAAAGCTTGAATTAGAAGTTTCTATTCCTAGAAAACTTTATGATGAGTGGGAACCTACTATTAAAATTAAGATTAAAGATTATGAATGCTATGCTTTGTGTGATTTGGGTGCTAGTGTTTCCATGATTCCAAAAACTTTGTGTGATGTGTTAGGTTTCCGTGAATTTGATGATTGTTCTTTAAATTTGCACCTTGCGGATTCCACCATTAAGAAACCTATGGGAAGGATTAATGATGTTCTTACTGTTGCAAATAGGAATTATGTGCCCGTAGATTTCATCGTTCTTGATATAGATTGCAATCCTACATGGTCTATTATTCTTGGTAGACCTTTCCTTAGAACGATTGGTGCAATTATTGACATGAAAGAAGGAAATATTAGATTCCAATTTCCGTTAAGGAAATGCATGGAACACTTTCCTAGAAAGAAAATTAAATCACCTTATGAATCTATTATGAGAGCCACTTATGGATTGCATACCGAAGATGGTAATACTTAGACCTATTCTTGTTTTTATGCCTAGCTAGGGGCGTTAAACGATAGCGCTTGTTGGGAGGCAACCGAATTTTATTTTTGTGCTTTGCTTTTTGTTCCTGTTTAGTAATAAATAAATCATCTAGCTCTGGTTAGATGTGGTTTTGTGTTTGAATTAGTGTTTGTGCCAAGTAATACCTTTAGGATAACCTACGGTGATAGTTAATTTGATCTTGCTGGAAAACAGAAACTTTTGCGCGCACAAAAATAATTTTCATAAATCACAGGAACATGCTTTTCAGTCGATTCTTTTTGCAGAAGATTAATAAACAAATTGCTTAGGACTTCCTAATTTCTGATTATTGTTGGAGTTACAGAAGTATGCGTATGAATCAGATTGCTACAGACTGTTCTGTCTTGGCACATTCTTGTAAAGAACTGCAAGGCAGTAAGCTCAAAGGATTCTTGGGACAACAGGGAGTATTTCGGGGCATATTGTAATAACAAGATCAACGGGGAATGATGTTATGAACGACAAGTGTATGACTTTATCCATAAGGATATGTCGGTGGTAGGAAAATGCAAAGGCGGTAGGCACAAAGGTATCGGGAAAACATTAAATAGTATATTCGGAAGTTTCTGATGCACCAAGCGATCATCTGAAACGAAGGGCTCTCCGGGTGGAAGTAGTTACGAGAACCTAGAGTCGGAGTAAGTAAAATCGTTTAACCCGAATAGAAGAGATGTCAGAGTCCCAGAGTATAGGTCGAGAAATAAAAGATCCTAATACCACCCAATGGCGACGTGGGCCCATGGGCTGCACAGCCATGTTAGTACAAGTTTTGTAAAGTCTAGACTCGACTTCGGCCAAGGAGTGTGGATGGGGGATTCCTACAGGCAGTCGGCTCTGATACCAACTTGTGACGCCCCCGATTCAACTGTACACTAATCATGCACGCAAACGTGTACGATCAAGATCAGGGACTCACGGGAAGATATCACAACACAACTCTAAAACATAAATAAGTCATACAAGCATCATAATACAAGCCAGGGGTCTCGAGGGCTCGAATACAAGTGCTAGATCATAGAAGAGTCAGCGGAAGCAACAATATCTGAGTACAGACATAAGTTAAACAAGTTTGCCTTAAGAAGGCTAGCACAAACTGGGATACAGATCGAAAGAGGCGCAGGCCTCCTGCCTGGGATCCTCCTAACTAGTCCTGGTCGTCGTCAGCGGGCTGCACGTAGTAGTAGGCACCTCCGGTGTAGTAGGAGACATCGTCGACGGTCGTGTCTGGCTCCTGGGCTCCAGCATCTGGTTGCGACAACTAGGTACAAAGGAAAGGGGGAAAAGAGGGAGAAAAGCAACCGTGAGTACTCATCCAAAGTACTCGCAAGCAAGGAGCTACACTACATATGCATGGGTATATGTGTAAAGGGCCATATCGGTGGACTGAACTGCAGAATGCCAGAATAAGAGGGGGATAGCTAATCCTGTCGAAGACTACGCTTCTGGCCACCTCCATCTTGCAGCATGTAGGAGAGAGTAGATGGTAAGTTCACCAAGTAGCATCGTATAGCATAATCCTACCCGGCGATCCCCTCCTCGTCGCCCTGTTAGAGAGCGATCACCGGGTTATATCTGGCACTTGGAAGGGTGTGTTTTATTAAGTATCCAGTTCTAGTTGTCATAAGGTCAAGGTACAACTCTGGGTTGTCCTTTTACCGAGGGACACGGCTATTCGAATATATAAACTTCCCTGCAGGGGTGCACCACATAACCCAACACGCTGATCCCATTTGGCCGGACACACTTTTCTGGGTCATGCCCGGCCGCGGAAGATCAACACGTCGCAGCCCCACCTAGGCACAACAGAGAGGTCAGCAGGCCGGTCTAAATCCTATGCGCGCAGGGGTCTGGGCCCATCGCCCATTGCACACCTGTACGTTGCGTACGCGGCCGGAGAGCAGACCTAGCAACCTCCATTTCAAAGGAAGTTGCGTTACGCGGTCCAACCCGACGCGCGCCGCTCAGTCGCTGACGTCACGAAGGCTTCGGCTGATTCCACGACGTCGAGTGCCCATAACTGTTCCCGCATAGTTGGTTAGTGCGTATAGACCAAATGGCCAGACTCAGATCAAATACCAAGATCTCGTTAAGCGTGTTAATTGATATAACCACGGACACCGACCAGGGCCAAGCCCACCTCTCACCTAGGCGGTCTCAACCTGCCCTGTTGCTCCGCCACAAAGATCCACCCAGAGGGCCGTCAGGACAAAGGTCCTTTCAGCCCCCAATCCGTGAATCACTCGCGGGTGCTCCACGAGCCGACCCGACTTTAGTCACCACATGTATAATGTATAAAGTACATAGTATAAACCCGTGATCACCTCCCAAGTGATCACAGCCCGATAGTATAGCACAGCAGACGGACAAGAATGTAGGGCCACTGATGAAAAACCAGCATCCTATACTAAGCATGTAGGATTGCAGGTAAAGGTAACAACAGTAGTGGCAAAGACAGGCTATGCAGCAGAATAGGATTAACGGAAAGCAGTAACATGCTACACTACTCTAATGCAAGAGTATAGAGAAGAATAGGCGATATCTGGTGATCAAGGGGGGGCTTTCCTGGTTGCTCTGACAAGAAGGAGGGGTCGTCAACAGCGTAGTCGGTCGGGGCACCAGCAGCGGCGTCGGTCTCATAGTCTACCGGAGAGAAGAGGGGGAAGAAAAAATGAATACAATGCAAACAGATGCATATCGATGCATGACATAACAAGTAGCGGTGCCAGGAGTGCCCTAACGCAGTAGTAGGTGATACCGGCGAAGGGGGAAACATCCGGGAAAGTATCCTCGGTGTTTCGCATTTTTGGACAGACGAATCGGAGGTGAAATGTTGCAGGTTCGCTATTCTAGGGACGTGTGGCGGGAGAACGGCATGCGTATTCGGATTCGTCTCGTTTTTCTGAGCAACTTTCATGTATAAAACTTTTTCATCCGAGTTACATTTTATTTTCTATGATTTATCAAAGTTTTAGGCATTTTTTAAATTTATTTAATTACTTAAACTGAACATTATCCAGAACAGTGAAAGGTGATGTCAGCATGACATCACCATGACGTCAGCAGGTCAAACCCAGCTGACCAGAGTCAAACCTGGCATGTGGGTCCAGCGGGACCCACGTGTCATCCTCTGTTTAGGTTAATTAGGGTTTAGCTAAACCAATTACTGTTTAATTAAACTAACTAATTAATTAGGTTAATTAAATAGGATTAATTAACTTAATTAATTCACTAATTAATTAATTTATTTAATTATTAATTTTATCAATTCAATTTTTTTCTTTTTTTCTTTTAAAACGTTCTGTGGGCTGGACCCCCTTGTCATAGGCCCGTGGGGGAGGCCTTAACGGGCGCTGGGTTAAAGGGCAGCGGGCGAAGCGGGTTACGGGCGCTGGGCGCCAGCCTGAAACGGCGACCAGCCGCGGGGCGCGGCGCCGCCGGCCAAGCAAGACGGAGCGGTAGGCAGGCGGCGACGCTAGGCGGGCGAGCAGAGGGCAGCAGCGGGTGGCAGCAGCAGCTCGTAGTGGCGAGCAGCAATGGGAGGTGAGCGGGGCGAGGAGCGGCGCAGGAGCAGCGCAGGCGCGGCCCGACGCGGTTGGCGAAGGAGACCGCAGCCGGGGCGAGGCGGGCGCGCACGCGTAGGTGCGAGCAACGTAGGGGTATGGACGAGCTAGGGCGTGAAAGGGAAGGCTCCCGGGGCTGCAGGACGTGCGTCGGACGGGGACGGCGGTGCGGGCAGGGAAGAGTGCGTGGTGGGCGCCGGAGTAGGCGACGGGCGTGCGCGGTGAGCGAGGGCGGCGAGCGACGCGGTGCTGACGAGCACGGCGCGGGCGCGCGCGTGGGACGAGCGGCACCGTGGCGATGCGGGACAGGCAAGCGGGGCCGCGGCTGGGGGCGCGCGCGTGCACGACTGCGGGGCGGCGCGAGGCGTAGAGAGGGAGAGAGGCGGGGCTCACTGGGGCCGTAGGGATTCGGGCAGCGGGGCGTGGGGAGGTAGGCGGGGACGACGGCGTCGAGGGGGCAGTCCGGCGAGGTGGCCGTCGACGAGGCAGGCCGCGGCGATGGCGTTCCGGGCGGCGGCGGCGGTCGACGCAGCGAGGAGGGGTGAGGCGTCGGCGTCGTCGTTCGAACCCCACCCCGATCCAGATGGGATCGAGAGGTGGTTGGGGAAGAGGGGGAGGCGATGCGGGAGAGTGGGGGTGGTTCATCCCCGATCCAGATCTGGATCGAGGGGGGCGTGGGGAGCGACAGGGGGGAAGTGTGGCGACGGTTGGCTAGGGTTCGGTCGACAGGAGGGTTAAGGGAGTGAGTGGGGGCGGCTGGGCCAGTTGGGCTGGGCCATGGCCAGTTGGGCCAA